>NC_089767.1:30502008-30704508 GCF_040412425.1 Macrobrachium rosenbergii
GGGTCGATTTCGCACAAAACCCAATACTCCCAAGGACATCACCTGATGACTTTATGTATCCCAACGACGAAGTGGAAGAAGAAGCATTGTGAGAAGCAACGAGAATCATTGTGAGAATCTGAGGCTGGAGAAAAAGACGTTTTACTGAAGGAAAGTAAAAGCAGTTATAGGAGGTTTGTGGGTAACTGAATCTCAGAATGAAAAATGTCAGCAAAGAGATGAAGCCTGAAAAGTATATAATCTTGTGTAGATAGAATAAGTATTTTGAAGAGCCATTAAATGTTTAGGATAGAAGAGGCAGAGTTGAATGGGCGACAGAGGAAAATAGAGTTGAATGATGCGAGAATGGAAGGGGTTAATTAAATAAAACCTTTCGAACAGGAGAATGTAAATAGTTCCCATTGGGGATAAATTACTCCCAGGGTTAAGTGGATTCATTAATGAGGCATTGGAACAATAATATCTATTATGGACGCCAAGAAGGCAATTAAAAAGCTTCAAAATATCAAGGTGCCAGGAGTTGATAGGATAGTGAGTTGTGTAAGACAAATGGGGGTAAATGCACGTGATGAAGGTGAAACAATGAATGCTAGAATGTTGGGAATTCAAAGTTCGAATGCTGAAAGACGTTGAGATGAGCAGTCTATTAGGAAATGTGGAGATACTATGAAAGGTGACGTATTTGAAAGGACAGAACTATGTATTTACATGGGGCTTGTGTTCGAAGTGTTAGAACGAAAGTGTCTTAATATCCCGGGAGTGCAAGAGCACGGAAAGAAAGGTGAGTGGTGTAGTGTTTGCAGATGGCCGAGCATCTGACTGGCACTAACTGTGGGCATATGAAGCAGGTTATACCTTGAAAGTTATCTGCACAGAGGGTTCATCCTTTAACTAATAGTTAAAGCTATCTGATGGGGTGAAGGAGGCATTAGAATGAAAGGGCCTTTTTACCCAGGAAGTGTGTGCAAGATATAGGTTAATAAAAAAATCGAGAGAGAGAGAGAGAGAGAGAGAGAGAGAGAGAGAGAGAGAGAGAGAGAGACCTGCTTTTTATGAATATTTTGAATACAGTAACTTGACGGCCACAGAAACAGGCAAAGCCAAATATAAAAACAAACCAACCCACCGATAAGGCGGATATACAGGCAAACAAAAGAGATTAATGAAGTGAAAGTTGGAGAAAGCAAAACGCAAAAAAATAGAGTAAAAAACATTTTGCAATCAGCAAACATGCAAGGAACAATTGCTGAGAATGCTCACAGCAGCGCGTTCAAAGTGGCGTTTTCATTGCGCGATCTTAGAATAGATCACGCGCGCCCTCTGTCATCGCGCGAGGAAGCGCGGGAAAGATCATCTTTGGCCGGTCTGTCATGTTTCGTTAAGTATACAAAACTAATACTACCCGGAACTGTCTCTCTCTCCTCTCTCTCTCTCTCTCTCTCTCTCTCTCTCTCTTTCCGTTGGCTGCTTGAGGTTGTTTATTTACGTGTATTTATGCATGCAGTTACTTTTTTTTAAGTATACAGCAGTCAGATGCTCTTAGGTGAGAAGGTAGAAAAAATACAATTAGACCATATAGGAATAAGGAAAATTTTCCTTATTAGCTTGAGAGAGAGAGAGAGAGAGAGAGAGAGAGAGAGAGAGAGAGAGAGAGAGAGAGAGCCGGTCGCTGATTACAGTAACAATTCGGGATTAGGCTTGATTCTGTCTCTCTCTTTCTCTCAGAATAGGTTCAAGATCTCTCATGGATTTCTCCAAAATTTTATTTTGTTCTCGATATGCACTCCTTTGCAATAAATCTATCTATCATCAACGTCATATATTCTAGGGAAACGTATTTTTCAATAAATAATGTAAGGAAAAACAGTACTCTATATGATGAGATAACGTTACAGGCAATTCACCCGGTTAAATATCTGCACTTTCACAGTTAAATTTTGCTTAATTGCACAGGGAGAAAGTTTCTCTTATACATCATGGACAAATCATCGTACTTAACAAGGCATTGTGTGCCTGTCCGAATTGGTGATAGATTAAGGCATAAACAATTGAATTAAACAGGATGATTCTCAGGAAATCTCTTTGCAAACACGCATTATCACCGAATAGTACTAGGCCATAAAGACGAGCTAGTGTGATTTATAAAACGGTCTATGTATTTTCCAAGTCAGTAAGACGAAATTGTAGGTAAAAACAGTTTTATTTGCAATAGAAGACTACTCATAACCTGTGTCTCTTCCAAATATCAGCGAAGAAGAAGGAGTTTTTTTTTTTTTTTTTTTTGCACTGCTGAACAAATAATCACCACTTAATTGATAGAGTCGTCACAAGCTGACCAACATTCCATCAGATACAACGCCAGCGAGCGCGCGCGTACTTTCTTCTCAGTTAGAGGCGCATTCGACCGCGAAGTGTTTTGGCAGCTCACGAAAATAACACCGTTTACGGGACAGAGACAAATAACTCTGAAGATAATACAATATGGAGAGTTTGCTGAGCCGAATGCACCGTGTGACATCGTATGAAAATAATCAAAATACACAAAAAGATCGTGACTGTGCCCAATATGGTAAATCTGTTGCGTGTTAAAAATGGCTCGGTTTTAACAATGCTGAGAGTGCGTTTTAAGACCCACATACTATTCCAATATAAATTTGAATTGTTCGTTTTTCACGGCTGACTAAGGTAAATGTATCGACGCTCGGCTGATTTCCCTTTCAAATCCATTCAATGCATTTCGGGGTAAATTTGACTGTCACCGCCAAACATGAGAGCATATCAAAAAACCGTATCATACTGTCACTGCTCATGCGCCGTATGAGGATGACGCAACCCTAGGCCGTCGTGTCTGTGTCCCACGAAGCTTTAGTTATGGTAATAATGGCGAGTCGCGTGTTGAGGCTGCAATTAATATGAATTACAGGGAAAGGATTCCACGCTCGATATTACGGAAGCACTGGAACTCAGGCAAGCGGCAGTGATTAAAAATGTAATGACGTGACGCCATTTTTTATGGCATGCTCCGGTGAACTCTTTGTTATTCGATTAGACACATGTCCGTGATAACTCCTAACCCCATCTCTCTCCCTCTTTCTCTCTCTCTCGGAGAGAGATCTAAGATTAATTTTCGCGGAGAAAGGAGAGAGAGCTTCAACCAAACAATGTATTTTTGGAAAAATAATACCGAATGTTTTGCCTGACGCACATCAGCGGATTACAGGATTCTGATTTTGTAAACAAATATTTGTAATGCTCAGTAGACAGAAAGAGGGACAGTGTCCAAAATTAACCGAAAGAAACAACAAACAAAAATTGTTCAGAATGAAATAGCTCAATTTTTCCTCTTTGGAAACACGGAAGTAGGTAGGAATTCTAAAGATGTGAAGAGGACGATTGATTTCGATGCACTTCTTCGCGTTACCTCTTCTGATACATTTTATCTTCCTCAAAATGTAAGAGAAGTCTCATGTACTTCCTATAGCAAATGTTTTTCGACTGCCCGTCGACATTCGGTATTCAAGGTTACAGAACAGTTTTGTTTAAATGTTATAACATGATTTAATAAAAAAAAAATGGAACGGAGGGTTTTTTTTCATTTTCTATCTGAAATATTTGACTGAAGACAATCACAAACTTTCCCATGATCAAAGAGTGTACTATTCTAATACTTGACTGAATACTATCTCTTTGGAAATCTGGTTGAGATTCTGGAAACAAGGGTATCCCATCCGCCTTATTCGCGTAAAAATTATTACGATTTATGGAATTGAAATATAGAAAACAATTGGGCGTGAAGTTTTATTGATACTAGAAAAGGTAGCACTGAATGCAGACAATCACTGATGACATAATAAGCGTAAGCCTTTCCCTCAAATTAGTTATAATTACTCAGAGAGAGAGAGAGAGAGAGAGAGTATAAAAGAATGTGCGTACGTTTGAAAGAGAGAGTACCCGCAGCCAGCAACAAGTTTCCTACCAGTCGAGGTCCGGGAGGCGCCAAGATAACACGCTCCACGGAAAGGGAGAAAGAGACAGACACTTTTTCCCGCGCGCTCATCTGAGCTGCATTGGATAGGCCGAGTCTTCTTCGGGAAATTTATCGATCAGCTGGTCTCTGAAACTCTCGATTTGAATTGTTAATTTTAAAAGGAAGAACTTCGTGTTTGTGAACCAGTGGTTTTAAGAAAATGAGATGTGATACTAATTCTCGTATTTTCTTTCGAAGTGGAAAAATATTAGATTTGTAACGGGTTTCAAACAATGATTCAAAGTGGATTTAGAGTTCGTTAGAAATATTCTATCCTGCTTTAAAGATTTAAGTACGTTTTAACCTAAGCCTAAACAAGTGACAATAGGATGCTTTATATTCTACAATGAACTACAGTATATACTGTTTAAACGAAAAAGTGTTTGAACACTGAAAAAAATCTCATTTTCGATAATGGCTCAACGCTGCTGTTATAAAATCTGAAAACGTACTCGCTCTCTTGCAGTAAAACTTACAACTTTCGAAGAATGACGCCACCAAGAGAAAATGCAATATAAATAAATTAATAATTACAGAAGACTGTTGTCATAAAGATGGGAAATTGGAGTGAGGTGCAGGGATGCATGGCATGACCACTTATAAGTGCTTTTGAGAAACCAGACCAATTACAGAGCGAGAGAACGTTCAGTCTTCGTTCAATTCACGATGCTCTCTTGTTTTTAGAGTCTGAAGACTGGTAGGTGTAACTCCTCACGAAAGCTTTTTACTGAACGAAAGAAAAACACTCGAGAAGGCGACACAAAATAAAACGTATCGCCCAGAACTTCTGGTCGCAAAAATTGTTGGAACTTTATAGTCTGTCTTTCTGGAGACTGGAACGATCTTGCGCAGGATGAATGCAATGAGGGCTGACGTCATGGCCCAGGCAATGATCGTTCGGGGTCTAAACGTGATGCTGGTGATTCTTGTGTCGACTACCCACTCCCAAAGACGTGAGTTCGATTGCTACTTTTTCTGCTCTCTCTCTCTCTCTCTCTCTCTCTCTCTCTCTCCTTTCCTTCTTGGTGTGATTTCTTGCTTAAAAAACTGCAAAATTGATCTTGGTCAATGTGATGCAAATAATGT
Organism: Macrobrachium rosenbergii; assembly: GCF_040412425.1. NCBI lineage: Eukaryota > Metazoa > Arthropoda > Malacostraca > Decapoda > Palaemonidae > Macrobrachium > Macrobrachium rosenbergii. Next base: position 30,507,122 of record NC_089767.1, read on the forward strand.
AATGGATTTATGCATCCTGTATATATGGATGCATGATTTATTCATACCTATGTACGTATATATTCTCCAACCGATAAAAATTTTACTCCAATATATATATATATATATATATATATATATATATATATATATATATATATATATATATATACGTCATATAATTGTCTTCAGATACGGGTGGGATGCAGAGCCAAGTAGCCAAACGATTTATCATCTGTAAGACCATTAGCGTTTAACGCATCTCATTTAATATATCTAATAGTCTGATAATTAGATAGTCGTCTGTTGCCTCTTTTTAAATGGACAACGCTTGCAACTTGGGAACGAAAGTACAATAGAGAGAGAGAGAGAGTCAAGCGCAACATCTTCATAGCAAGTGGCAACGCCAACCGCAAAAAATGCGGAAAATATAGAGGTAAAAAAAAAAAAAAGACTGGGTGGGGGTGGCAGTTGGGAAGGGGCCGGATTGGCTACCTCATCCATCTAGTCACGTCTAACAAACTTTCGTTCGCTCGCTAAGTCATGAAGCCGCTCGTAGACACCACCTATTTTATCTACATTATCAGCGGTATATAGAGCAGTAAAAATTGACTGACTTCTGACAGAGGCGTTGATCGATTGTCACTTGTTTTTTTGTTTTCGTAAATATGCGCTTTATACGCGAAGGCAGTTCGTTCCCTCTGCTTTCTTTTTGTTACGCATTTTTTGCTTTTTTTCCTTTCTTCCCTATTCTCTGTTTTTGTTTTTATTATAATATTTATTTTCAGTTTTAATGTACTGCTTGTGGTTTTTGCTACTCCGGCCTTATTTATTAATTTTAGTTTATATTTTCTTATCTTCTGCTATTCATTTTTTCCATCCTTGTTTCTGGTCTTTTAACTTTTCATTTTCCTTGCTGTTCTTCATTTTATTCTGTTTTTCTTAGCCTCCACTAATTTTTTTTCATTCTCATAAACATCTAGTTAAAGATTTTCTTAACGTTTCAACCCTTCTTTTCACTTAATCGTCAAACAAGACACCCAATACTTTCCAGTGTTGCCAGGTACCAAATATCTAAATTCTTTTAATTCAAAAAATTGTTTGGCTCCACTAACTTCATCCAAAGACATTTTAGTTTATTTGGTTTGTTTTAGTCTGCCGAAGAAAAATAGCAATTGCCAGCTAAATCAACTCTAATGATTATTTACAGTTCAAAATTTCTCTCCCATGAAAATTACGCTACCCAAAAAAAGTCGAATTTACTCGCAGGAAAATGACGGCGTAATTCCTTGAGCGAGTTCCCCTCCAGGGAAAGTGACAAGTCATAAATCGCAGTGGAATTCCCTTCCTGGGAGCTCGCGAACGCTTTACGGACACCCTAGGCTTAATCATTCTCTTCAAAGGAAATAACGACATCGAACGCCCTATTAAGTTTAATCATTCTCCTCAGGCGAAATCACAACACGGCGAGAATTCTCTCCCAGAAAAATGGCAACAGCGGAGAATTATTAATAATCTTTTTAACTTTTAAGTAAAACATAACTGATCTGGCCGCTGCATCATTCGAATTGTCTCCATGAAAATGAAACAAATTGAGTTATTAGTACTATCTCTCTCTCTCTCTCTCTCTCTCTCTCTCTCTCTCTCTCTCTCTCTCTCTCTCACGAAAACGGCTGCAAAGGAAACTGAATTGCTCTCCATAAACATTTGACCAAAAAGCGAACTGGGTTTCCTCTCGAGAAAGTGGCGATAAAATTATTCGAATCTCCTGAAAAAATTTTTTTCTCTCTCATTCAAGTGACTCATTCAATGCTAGCTACACATTTACGAAAAAATGTTTTCATTAATTTAACGTACAAACTCGGGCATTTTCCATATGCATAGCAAATAAACTTGTTTTTTTCGAAATCCTACAAATTATTAAAAAAATGCATCAGCATCGCGTGTAACACTCATTTCAATTTCAGAAAGTTACTGTACTTTGAGACCAGATCCGTGTAATGCAAGAACCGACAGGAGCATTAGAAAAGAAGCCTCAACAGTTCCTCTTAGTTCTGCGTGCGGAGGCGTTGCCAGCACTGGAAACGGGCTATGCCCAAGATGAAGGATCTTTCAACTCACCCCAATTGCTGTCACTCTATTCACTTCTAACTTTCTTTCCTTACTTCCATCTTCCCCTTCCTCTGAGCACTGTCTATCTTTAGGCCAACGAGCCGAGCAAGGAAGTATCATTATCTGGTGTAGTTTCAGCATGAAAAGGTAGAACGCGTGCATGGATGACACGCTGTTTGTATTGTTAAAGAGAGAAGGTATAAAAACTAGAGATGAAAAACAGGAGACAACTGGCAAGCAACAAGAGGGAGAGAAGCAGTCTCGTAACTAATCCACCCTTGGATTGTTTTCTTCATTTCATCCCCATCAACATTCCTCTGAAATTCTTTCCGTAGAATTTAATCTTTGTTTTTTCTTTGTTTCTATACTGCTTTCTTCTTGTGCAACCGGCGCTTGGCAACACATGCAACAACTTTCACCCTCTAATCTTTGAACTGTTGTTGAACTTTGCAATTAGCAGATGGCAGTTCTTGAAAACATGTGTACTTTTAGCAATTATACTTGCAGTTGAATCCCCAACCCCCTCCCCTCTCTTTCCATTATGTATTTTGTTATTTACAACACACGATGTCACATTTTTTATTTCCAAAATATCTTCCTTATTATTGGTCTTACTGGCTAGTATGATACCCATCTAGTAATATACTTTCATTAACATAATACGATTTAAAAAAAAAACACTGCATCTTTTTTATTTTAACCTTTTTTACATAGAAACACCAAGATTGGCGTCGTCTAAAATCTAAATCGATTTTTACATCCGATCAAAGCGAAGCACCTCATAGGCTAATCAGAAAGCGATCTTTCTTCTTCCGTCGGAAGCGGAGAGAGAATCCTGACCAGTTTTTGTGCTCTGCGTTTTTTCCTCGTGTCTTAACCTGGTTAAATATGTCATTTCTCTTTCTTCTTTTCTCTTTTGGCAGAGAAAGTAAAAGTACATGAACATGCGAATCGATTGTTTTCAGAAAAATAACACATAACGGAATCTCTGCAGTATATGGCAACATTTATTTCACCACAGTTACCATACTTAAGAGAATTAACTATTCTATAAACCTTCTTCACATATGTCTAACAGGGTCATTAACACATCCATAAAGCGTTCCTGAGGTGTTCTGACTACCGCAGACACCACGAGGTACACTAACCGATATAAAGTCTTCTGAAGAATGCACACTACCGGGTGTTAGAAAGTGTTACTCATGTGAAGGTGCTCAGCCCATGACTTTTTGGTTTGTGTACGGCAGTGTGCGCATGCGTGTGATTAATATCGCATCGCGTGACGTCGTATTTGTTTTAGCTGAAAAACGGTTGTGTCTGCTCAGTTTAACCGTAGCTTAATGAGGCCCTTACTTAAAGCGTAAAATTTCTGGGATCCGCAATAATACTAACCGCAATACCTTTGGTATTTATTGAGGCAATGCCAGAAGTTCGTTGATAGTACTAATTGCACACCTTTCCCCATTCTGAAGGTAAAAGTGTAGACTTGCATATCTTCGCCTTTCTCCAAGGTCTACACGTTTGCTTAAACCTGCTTTGTCATTTTTCTGTAACATATAGGTGACTTTTCATCTTTTCAAATTATTATATAAAGACCCCCATATTCTCAATGACTCCAGCAACATCAGGTAAACCCAGTCATCTTAGAGAAATATATTTGGGCATATTAAAACCCAACCTATCTACTTTTTCAATAAAGTATTATATAAAGACCTCCATATTCTCAATAACTCCAGCAACATAAGGTAAACCCAGTCATCTTAGAGAAATATATTTGGGCATATTAAAACCCAACCTCTGCGCCCATAAAGGAAAACGGTTTCAAGGGGGTTTATCTCGTCAGTTTTCGATTATAAACATGCGAAGATATTTCTTGTATTTAATGTATTTTTTGCTTTCTCTCCTGAAAACTGGTCTAGTGGGCGCTACAAACAAGCACCGCGTAATGGTTAATATTTACCTTTTCAGTCGAGACGTCGCATAAGCCTAAAATGTCATCTGCCGTTTTGTGACTCCGACTCTGTACAGTAGCTACTTATGCCGGAAAAGCCACCCCGTTTGTCATGCAAGGCACGGGCCATTTACCGTAAGGAATTCTATTATACTAATTTTACCACGTTACGCAGTCATTGCGCATGTCATTCACTCTGTAATGGCGTGCATTACGCAATGCAATCGCTCACAGCTACACGAAATAACGCCTTCCAGACCGTAAATGTCTGTGATATGATCCTCGCCGCAAGCGTCCGTTACCACACGTAAACATTTTCGTATCTGTGTTCCACTGGGTGAAATCACCAAGTGGCGCCGTTATTTTTTTGTTTACGCATTTTTTCCCCTTATTGCATCCTTACGGCCGCTACTACTTTCACTCTTCGTCAACAGTTACCCGTTTGTGGTATTTCCTTATCACTTTCAGTTTCCCTGGTTCCATCATCATTTCCAGTTAATGTTTCCTCGTCTTCCCTTGGCCTATTATACCCCTAATTTCCTTTTCCTCTTGCATGCCTTTATTCTGTCGCATTTTAGGGCTGTTTCAGTGACTTTCCCTTGGCCTAAGTCTATCTTAAACATTCCATTTCCTCTACTATACGTCCGTAATCTTCTTTTTCCGTTTAGAGTAGCTTATCAAAGCTTTATAAAGTGGGAAGGTACGCACAAAACCGCCTTTTCGCAAGGTGCACTGTAACCTCAAACGATCACCATCCCATTACTGCAGCTTTCTTCCAATCTCGTGACGAGAGGAAGATTGAGGACGTCACCCACCCATTTAGTCACGTTTGATTGGCGTCGTGTCTCTCCCACGCTTTCTACCCGTAGGCAACACTTTTGATTTCACCCTGTGCCATACGGCTAACCCAGCGCTGTTCTGGTCTGATCTGGTCTTGTGGGCTATACTAGACTATGCACTCCGTACTGCTAACGCCACTTAACGACGCAAACAGATGGCGTCACTAGGGACCTGGGTCCACTTGCAATTGTTTATCTCTATGATTCCTCTCCATTGTGTCTAACGTTATAGTGATCATTAGTTTCGCTACTATTAATAACATTGTTAATGTCGAGCTTTCAAGGAATAGGTTTTATTTCTATTTTACTTTCATTTCTTTGAGAAAATAACGAACCCTGAGCCCAGGTCACACGCAAATGAAAAATATAATTCAGTGTACAAAATTTCCAAAACAATGTTCCCCTAAGAAAAACCTGAACCCTTTTTGACATATAAGCATTAGTTCGATAAGAGAAAACGATCTTTTCATCTCGTAAAAAAAAAGTAGAAAACGAACGTTACCTTTTGATGATAAAAATTTGTTTATATATATTTGCCGAAGAAAAAAAATGCATTAAATCGGAATTTAGCATGTATTCGTAAGAAATAATGTCCTAAGTCGTAAAAATTAAATTACTGGTTGACATAAAACTTTGAACTGAATTCATCAAATCGAGATCTGGCAAATGATCGCAAATAGTAAAAGAGAAATCACACTGAGGAATCTTATAAATATATCAGAGGAACCAGTTTTTTTTTTTTTTTTTGCCGCGAGAAATTCGGGGAGGGGTAGAATTGGCGCCGGTGGCCCGCCGTGGTCTTTAAGTCCGTCCGTGACTGAATTTGATTTGTCGTAAGACCTTCGTAAGAACCTAGTTTTTCAGGACATTTGATATGAATTCGTTGCCCGTGCTGAGTTAAATACTCTCTAAGTATGACAATATTTGGTTTGCTACCCTTTCTAAAGGAAAAACCGTACGAGCACAATAACTGAAAGGGCTTGAAGACGACAACGCTACCAGTAAATATGATAACGACCTTCAAAAGCGACAGTTAGATGGATATATGAGTAAAGTCAAAGATAGAAAAGATGGACGATATTGTAAACCGAAATTGAAGAAAGATTTATTGTTAAATGAGAATACCTTTTCCTCATTCGAAAATTACTTTACCACTAAAACTAAAATTGAACTCCACTCAGTTTCATTTCCTAATGATTATATATATATATATATATATATATATATATATATATATATATATATATATATATATATATGTGTGTGTGTGTGTGTGTGTGTGTGTGTGTGTGTGTATGTATGTATGTATGCCAAGCATGTGTTCAGCGTGTTCAAGCGCACAATAAGAAATACAAATGAAATATTAAGAAAACCCCGACATTGATTGTATTTAATTACAACAACGTACAACTACCAAATATCCACATAACGGAACAAAATAAACATAATTCAATAGCCTGCCTATAAAATAATACGAAATGGGTATACAAAATATGAAAGTCAAAATGCACTGACTTACATGGTAGTAGGTCCTGAGAGTAACTCGTTCCTACAGCTGTGCTTCCGAGCTAAGGAAACCAAGTAAACTATCCATCGGTAAAGAACTTCGTTGAGAAGTTAAAACTATCATTCTGTCATTGGGCGTTTTGCCATCAGTGACAAAATACAGTAGAGAACAAATCACATAATAGAAGGTTCTGGATTCATATGTACATGGAAGGAATAAAAAAAGCTTCACACAAAAACTCACATATACAGATAGATAGATAGATAGATAACCAGCCTTCTGGTTTCTCAATAGGTCTACAGGGGTGAGGTTGCTAATCCCATCACTGATGTTGTAAGTGTCACGGTGTAAACAAGTCTGTTTGTTTAAATTATGTAAATACACTTTCTGTTACACCTGTAGTCAGTGTAGGCACGTCCTAACCTCCCGTAAGCTGTTGTGTTCGTACACTGAAGAGGCTGATATTGGCTACCTTGAAGCTCCCATGTACCTCGTAGTATCGGTGATCTGTTTACTGTAATGATTTATTTATTCATTAAATTGTTGATTGAAATATTAATTTTCACTCATAATTTCTCCTTTCTCTCTCTTTTCCTTTTGTCTTAATTCTGTTGTGTGGAATTTCTAAATAGGCTAAAGACATTCGAAAAAGTTAAAAATGCAGTCTACGAATTCTGACTATAAGAAAAACCGTTAAATCCACAAAGACCAGCCAAACATCTGCTGCCCGACCGACTCCTTTCTAAAACCAGATGGGCATCAGGCGAGCAACAGGTGGGCATACAGCACGGCCTTTAACAATTTCTTGTAGACCGATAAGCGCACGTAAATGGATACAGGACACCAAATAACCCTCGGGACCAGGCACGAGCTATTCCGAGGTACTGTGGGTTCCCGAAAGCCTAATAGAATGCATTTCTCCGGTCGAAGATGGCTGGGAAGATATGCTCTCGAGTCCTTTTGTTAGTCTTAGTCTGTTTTTTTTTGTCGTTCTTCGTTGCTTTTGTTTATTTTGTCTTTAAAGTTAGTTAGCCATTCGCTTTTATGATTCTGTTGTACTCTGAAGTGTTATGATCTATAAGTAACAATAACAGGAATAAAGATAGGAAATAAAATCGAGATCATTGTAAAATAAGTTGATAATAGCATTCACATATCAACGATAATACATTAATTCTGATGGTTAATAATAATAACAATAATAATAATAATAATAATAATAATAATAATAATAATAATTCCTCCGTCCAATATTCTCAGTGAGATTACAGTAAAGATAGTACTACATGTAACAATGATCAGCATTTATTAGTTGTAATTGGAAAAGGTAGCAAAAACCGGCTAACTCCAAGTGAAGCTTTCAAGGCGTTTCACTTTCTCTCTTTCGAAACTTTTCACCTCCTCCTGCTTCTTCTTCTTTTTCTTCCCTTTCTTAGGATAATAACCAGTTCGAGTTTGCAGATCTGCCGAGAAGCTCGGTCTATAAGTCTGAAGGGCGAGGTCTGCATATTGACGATAAGGTCGGAATTTCTTCGCCCGAACCGGTCAGCCGACTTTCTATTTCATGGAGAATGAGGTATCTTCGCATCGCGTGACTGTTTATCAAGTTAATTGTGTGTAAACAGACACTGGCGTTGTCGAGATGTTTTTTGTTATAACTGGTGTAATGTCCATTTCGATGTTCGTTTTTATAATATATAGGTTTTAGTTCTATTTATTAACAAATGGCTACGTTTTTGGGGCTATTTTGATTACGTTGTGGCTAATCTGCGGGTTTTACTTATTTATTAAGTCGCTACGTTTTGGCGCTGGTTTCATGTTCGCTATGGCTAATGTGGTGATGTTTCCATGTGTCTGTTACTGAAGTAATAGTTGTATTTTCGTCTTTATGCGATGATGTGGAATATATATTGATTTTGATGTAACTGATAAGGTATTGTTATCACCATGTTTATCATACTTGATGTGCACATAGGTTACTTGACTGATAGTACGACCGATGACTGTCATTGTATACATCATTTTATACATGTAATGATTCTAGCTTTGATATGAAATATCGTTGGTATTAAAGACTCCCCTCTGTTGTTTTTTTTTTTCTTTACTCTGTTTCCGGACCACTTATAGGCCTAATCATAGCTGTGTTACTCCGCCCGCCCTCTGTCTCCAGCATTAAAAACAATAAAGGATTAAAGCTCTGAATCCGTTTCCTCGTAAAAAAATTACTTATATAACCTTTCAACTTTTACCATTTTCCTTCGCCACATATTATCATAATCCCAAAGAAAGTAGGCAAATGACCACTAGAAAGCTTGAACAGTATTATCCCGTAGGGTTACGAAGGACCGGTCCGCAGTCTAGACGGGCAAGGGAGAAAGAAAGTTTTTTAAATGAATGATCGACGTGGGTCGGCCGAGAGAACCTGTATCTCAGTCGGCTCATTTTCTTGATTCATTCAGATTTGTTCGTTTCACTCCCATTTGCTTTTCTGAGTTTTGCACTTTTCTTTGCTAACAGTAAATGTTTTTGATAAGTAAAATCAACAACAGCAGTATCAATGATGATGACGGTATAAAGCAGAAATGGAGTTTTATTCTGTCCGTTTCTACCTATAAAAGTAGTGGAAGAAAACGATCTCAATTTACTTCGTTAAAATCAAACATAATGTCAAGTTACTGAATGTTATTTATTACATATTTCACGTATGACTGTAATGATGTAGAATATTGTTTAGAAGTAAATCCCTTGCCAAATATCTAATGCTTTAAATATGACGATTTATTGTTTTATAAACACGAGAACTTTCGTTGTCACCTACGAAAGAGCGGCAAGTTCTTGTTGTTATTAGTTTACGCCTAACCAAGTTGCTGATCGCCTAATAAATTTGTGTTGGCTCGAAGACCCTGCCATTCTAATGGTTCAACGTATTAATATAATTGTAAGTTTAAAAGACGTCTGAATTTATTACTGTTCCTTCTCGTTGTATCAGGAGTGGTGATGACCGACCGGAGACAGGTAGGCGTAGCCTAAGGGTAGGCTATTAGCCTAAGCTATCTCGCCGATCTTCAGCAGTTCATGATTTTAATCTGTGGCCAAATCTGAATGTATGTTCACTGATTTAATAAGTTTTCAGTCCAAAAATTGTAACTTACCATAAAGATTAGATAATGAAAATGACAGGCGAAGAGCAGCAAGATTTTTGCATGTAACTGAATAGGCAGGAGCTGAAGGTGTGGTACCGTAATCTAGGAATAAGATGCAGCTAGAAATAAGATAAAGAAAGTTTTAGAGAAATTTGAAGCAGAATGCAGTCCTAGGTCAAAAGTAATGATAGAAATGTACAAGCTTCGTAAAAGAAAGCAGGAATCCGGTGAAACTTGTGACCACTTTATCACACAGTTAAGAATTTAGACAAATCTTGCTAGTATGACTGTGAAGGAGAGAGGATCAGATACCAGTTTATCTTAAATCTGCATGATGATAAGGTTAGAGTGAAATTATTTGACCTTGTGTAGATGAAGAGAGAGAACCAGTTAGGCATCTAGGCTAAGTCGTACCATGCCAGGCCCATTTAGATAGAAGAATAATTTTATTTACAAAATTTTTATAGAAGAACGAGGTAACAATATAGATATTTATAATCAAATCCTACATCTAATATCTAATGCATTACAGTTGATGCTTTGTTGTTTTGTAAACACGAGAACTTTACACGTTAACTACGAAGGAGGCGGGAAGTTTTATTATCAACCTAGGCTCATAATTTTTCTGCGAAGACCCTGGCATCCTAATAATTGATCGATGTACAAACATAACTAAGTTTAAAAGACGCCTGGATTTGTTACAGCTCCTTCACAATGACAGTGAAGGGTGCTGCCAGATATTCTGATAAATAAAAAAGCATTCTTTTGAAGAATAAGAAAATGATCTTAGTCAAGACTTCGAAAAAGAATCATCAAAAGAATATAAGTGAAAATTAAGGCCACCAGTATAAAGTTTTTTTATCATCTTAATGAATTTGCACCTAAATGTGTTGTCTGAGAGGCAAATCGAGTCAGTCATCTTGAACTAGTTATTTTGAAGAAAACAGTGTAGGTGGATGGGGAAAATAACTATTGTTTCTGCACCCATGGAGAGAGCCTTCTCAATGGTATCAAGCTCTAAATACCCGTGACAACTGTTGTAGAGAACGCTTCACTTAGGCTGTGTCTATAGGAAGAATGCTCTCTCTCTCTCTCTCTCTCTCTCTCTCTCTCTCTCTCTCTCTCTCTCCAATGTGTTGCCAATTTACATTGGTGCCGTACCATAAATGCATTCTAATAGGCCTGTCACACACATTGGAGCAGAATGCTTGTGTTAAATGACATCGACACTGAATGCAAACAAATAAAGTAAGGTTTTCCATATTTCATTTCAAATTAATTTTCTTATTTGTCATCAATAGATAATAAATATTTTCAGTGATCGCATGATATGCCGTAACCCTTGAGATATCAGTCATTAGCACCGAAGACAAATTCCACGTACGAGTAATCATGCACACTCCTACGCATGCGCACTAAGTGGCAAGGTACTGAGCTTGCACTGAGAGGAGAGAGAGAGAGAGAGAAGATAGGCTGGACATCAGTACAAAAACTGAAGCCTCTTTTGTATTCTCGTGTATTCAGACTAAAATACTTTTGTTTTAGAACTTCGCCGAATGGCGTCACGTTCCCAGAATCCCTTGTAAGGGGTAAACAGAGCGAGCAGGTGTTACACAGGTTGCGTCTGGTTTAAAGTTCGAGCGTTTTCAGTATCCCATTGTGTTGTGTCTGTTATAATGACCCGGGTATTTTTTTATTACGCTCCTCTAAAATAGCTGTATACATAGGTTTTTTAATGGCGAGGAGAGGGATCACTTGGACGGAGGTGTTAGATATATCCGCTCTAACTGGAAATTAGGCAAAGGTCATCAATTGCGTTCAGTTACCACGTAAGTCCTATAGAGTCCCAAGTCCGCAGGATAGAGTCTAGTATATATTTTGACATAACAACTATTTTAATGCTTTCATGTTTTATAAACTGCATTTCAATCCACTTTCTGACTCTTCAATATTCACATCTAAATCAAGATTTCAAATTTCCAAAATTTATTCCTGATGTGGGAATCGACGGCCTAATATTTACGAAGCAACACTCAGATACTAAGCTAGACTCTGATTCTTTAAATCTGCTCTGAAATTGTTTATTGGCAATTTTTCTTAAATAATTTTTAGACAATATCTGGAAATATATATAAATACTTTGGTAACCTTATTTTGTCCAAGATATTGTCTGATTTGCACACACACACACACACATACATATATATATATATATATATATATATATATATATATATATATAGAGATAGAGAGAGAGAGAGAGAGAGAGAGAGAGAGAGAGAGAGAGAGAGAGAGAGATTTATAACAGACACGCATGAAGAAAATCAATTCAATCAGAATCATCTAGCATCGACGAAATCATAACGGAGAAGAAAATGAACCGTGAAAAAGAACCGAACAACAAAGGAACAGCTTAGGAAAAACAACAAAGACAGTAAAGAAACAAAAGACGCTCAGCGCGCGCTGACCACACAAACCCGTTACGTGGAAAGCGAGAGTGACTGAGTGAGTGCTTTTGCATTGGCGAAAAAAGCCAACCAATAAATTCAAACCGCGAATTAATTACTGGGATGCGTGACTGATGAGCGTTGGCTTTTATGGTCGAGACTCCTTTGAAGGGGTAGTGAAAAAAAGCACTTAACTGCTACCACAGCGCTATTATTATCGTCTCTATGAGTCTGTTTGACTTCGAGTAAAATGGTTCTCGTATCGTATTTTTCTGATTTTTCTCTCCTGTTTTTATTCTTTCCATCTTATTTTTAGTATTTTTTACCTTTTTTTCATTTTATTATCCGTATTCTTTTTTATGTTCCCCGTTCTTTTCTGAACTTAACAATCACAGAAAGTAGTGTACTATAAATTGCATCTTCGTTTTCAGACCATCTAAGCAAAGCGGAAACATTTTAATTCCGTAAAATCTTGAGAGAGAGAGAGAGAGAGAGAGAGAGAGAGAGAGAGAGAGAGAGAGAGAGAGAGCGGTCATTAGTAATAGCAAGTAACTGTAACAAACCGTACGTAATGGGTTAATTCTTAGAAACTTTTTCCCATGTGTTATGACCATTCATCAGGGGGCGTTTTGTTTTCTTTACAAAGTCTGTGATTATACGATTAAATTTTCAAGCTAGGATGATTAACCTCGTTCCCCCATTGCTTTCTCTCATTTTTTCTCTCTAAGTTCACGAGAACAATTTTTAATGATAAGTACCTTTCCCTTCGGTAGGTAATAAATATTGTTCTTGCTATTATTCTGGTTACGTATTTGCCAAAAACTCGTAGACCAAGAAAAATTCCACGGGTAAATCTATCCATATTTCGGCAGATTTCAGATGGTATTTAAATAATCGGGCAGATGAAAATCTCATGATTAGCTCCAGGTATCTTGGCAAAGAAATTTAAGAATCCAATTCCTAGTTTTATCTGGACAGGAACCTTGAAGATTTTACTAATTCTGAAGTTTCAAAATGATTAAAATCTTCAGGACTGAATGTCATCTCTACAATTTTTATTCTAAGAGATTTTTTATAATTAGAAATAGTCTTTTTCTCATCAGGCAATTGTTACCACTTCCACAAAATAATGCTTAGATGTGGTCAACCTCTGTTGGCAGTTATCATCACTTTTTCTTCCCAGTTTTTGTCTCAATGTAGCCCTTAGATAACCTCACCCTCTTTTAGCACATTTTCTCGCTCTTCTACCTCCCTTCCTTTAGACAACTTCACCCTCTTCTATCGAACTTCCTCACTCTCCTTCCCCCCTTCTCAGTACTGTGCCTTCTGCTCTGTCAGACTGTCACTCAGAGTCTAAGCAAATTAATTAACCCTCGCCGTTTTCCAGAGTGCGGCATCAGCCGCTACAACCGCCACAGACAACCGCGCCTAGAAGCGCCCAACGGCTCCCCGTGCTCGATGGAAGCGCCGGCGGCGGTTTCCTCTACCAAGACTTCACCGGGGACGGCGCCCGCCAAGGCTTCCCATCCGAGAGGCAGGAAAACGAGACCGAGAGGTCGCGCACCAACAACAGGATGATGATTTTTGACGACACCTCGACGGGTAGGATTGTCGGGGGCAAAGAGAGTACCCCTGGAGCGTGGCCTTGGCAGGTGGGTGTAGTCAGATCCTAGCGGCACTGGATATGAAATTTTGCAGTTTTCACATAGTTTTTTTTTTTTTTTATTGTATGAATGGTTCTTTCATTTATACCGATTTTATTCTTATCTACACCAAGCAGAGATATTGTAGCAAAAAACAGCTCGATATACGAGATGTTTTTATTAGTTCTAAGCAGATAATTAGGCTCATGGTACTAGAGTTCATACACAAAAATTTAGGATTGCTTAGTTTTTTTAATTAAATTTATTTATACTCTACATCAAACAATCAAACAGAAGATTTTCGTGAATATAAGTCTAGCAGGCATTGCAGCCTAGCTCAACTCTGCAAGAACTTCCTCACTCATTTAGACGTTAACCATAATTATCATTCCTAACAACCTCTAAATTTAACTCACAGAACAACACCCCAAGTAAAATCCAACGTTTTTCAGGTCTCTCTGCAACTGATCCACCCACGGTGGGGGCGGGTGGGCCACTGGTGCGGAGGCGTCCTAATCGATGATCGCTGGGTCGTCACGGCCGCCCACTGCATCAACAAGTAGGTCTTGGAAGGTTTCTTGTTAGATGCAAGTTTCTCACGACTGGAGAGGGAATAATCAGGTGGTGCTGAGGTTATAGGTATAGGTAGAAATTCACGGTGATAGTTGCTAGAGTTAGGTATGTTGTTTTATAAATAAATTGACCAATCAACCTCGGTTATAGAAAGAACCTGGGCTATAGAGAAGAGTCCGCTCGAAGTAGGGATATGGTTTTCCTGGTGGACGGTAATAAAGTCCCAGGAAAAAAGTCACAATTTTGGCTAGGAAAAAAAGTCACATTAATTTATAGAGGCCGGTACTAAAGTCACAGGGGAAAAATTCACAGTATTTCTTGGGGTCATTATCTTTATAGTATTTACAGTCTTTTGTTTATGTTTATACGCAAATCCCCGACGGGCTTGTACTAAACACGCCGCAAGGGTAGATGCATACCGGGTTAAAACTCTTGGGAGTCACTATCTGCGAAAGATTTTTGTAACTTTTTTCCTGTGGCTTTTTTTCTGTGACTTTTTCCTTACTTGGATTCGGTTTTCCTATGATACAACAGAATTTAGGTTGACTATGCTACGATGACTTACAGTAGATTTATGAAGGGTGATAAGGACAGACATCTAAACAGATTTTTCATGATAGAAATCAGAAGTTACTGCCACTAAAAACACAGCAAGGAAACCTAAGATAATAAATTAATGGGGTCATTTACGAAATGGGGATTTTCATACAGAGACTGGGTTACTTGTAACATAAAATAATATTTGTTGGCACAGTGGATTAATACGAGTTAGAGCTTACAGGATAGATGAGGGTTCCCTGTAATAACAACTAAAATAGCTTCACAGTTTAGCATACAAAGGAACTAACTGTAACATGGAATTTTTCCTATGGAAGGAAAGGAATAGGATTAATGCTGTAGATCAAAAGCTGGTTTTACTACAAGAGGAAAAAAGGAAGAGTATTATATATTTTATATCTATAACCAACCTGAATTTACTCCGTAGGGGGGTAGTGCCGTCAGTGCATCTCATGCGGTGCACTGTAGGCCTCACTTGAGGTTCTTTGCAACGTGCCTTCGGCCCCTAGCTGGAACCCCTTTCGTTCCTTTTACTGTACCTTCTTTCATATTCTCTTTCTTTCATCTGACTTTCCACTGTCTCCTAAGAATTGATTCATTGTGCAGCTGCGAGGTTTTCCTCCCGTTACATCTTTCAAACCTGTCTACTCTCAGGTTTCTATTTCAGCGCTGCATGACCTCATAGGTCCCAGTGCCTGGCCTTTGGCCTAAATTCTATATTCAGTTCAATTCAACCTGAATTTAAACCTTCCCGTTGTAAGCATGGAGAGGAAGAGTGTCTTACGACACTGTAAAATACATTTGTCATAGTATCAGTTTTAGAATAAGGCCCAATCGTACAATACTGGGCGGACACTTTTTTTCTTATCCAGAATTCCACAAATGGCCACCTGATTGTATGACCAAGGTCCTGATTGCACAGTTGATTTGGCTTTGCACGAGTAATAATGTTTTTTTTCTTCGCTACAGGTTCTTTTTTTTTTCTTTCTTGATGAAATTCATTCAGAGATATCTACTTCCTTCTTTATATCTTTCATCTTGCCAGTTTTATTTTTATTGACTCACATTTTATTATCATCGAAATTGTTATTGTTGCTACATCAAAGACTGTGTTTGATAATTATTTTGATTTTAATTTTACTAAAAAAAATTTCCCAAATATATTGTGCGTTTATGGTAAACGATTTCCAAAAGTTTAAGGAACACAATTAGAACTCCCGATGGAATCATAATGTCTTTTCTGGTTTAGTACTGTCTTAATTATCCAGTTTAATATTTAATTACTTGCGCTTTTACAGCTTCTTTCACTTTAGACTCACTGCCATCTGGAAAAGAGAAAACTCTACAAAATTACTTGTCAAATATTGTACTTATAATTGATGTATCCTTACACGAAAACATTATGACACTTATATAACACTTGTGAATACGTAGATATATTTATGTACGTATATATACATATATATGTATATATACGTACATAAATATGTGTGTATGTGTGGGTATTTATACTAGTTGCAGACACATACACAGAAATATAATCACTGTATGACTGAAAGTGGCAACTGCCTTCAAAGGAATGTGTGCATATTTCCAATTTAGTTAATAATATTCATCCCCGCTATCAGTCATCGTTATCATTATCATTGTCAACATCTCTATGAGGGTAGATAAACCTGAGTCTCTTAAACAATATGCCTAATATATAACGTAACACCAATGTTTAGTTTATGCGCCTGAAGTTCAGTTTTACCTTTCAAATACTTCCATAGTAATCATAAAGTTTCAATAATTGCTTTTTTCTCGATAGTTCAACATCGCCTAACTATTGCTCAATTACATAAAAGCAAATCCCGTGTTATTTTTCTGCTAAAACAATCATTACACGGCAAATAACGATCTTCTTTCTTATAAGACTAGAATTTCCACTACTCTCACGCTCGGCAGTTCGGGCGCAGACCTCTGGCTCAAGTAAACAAGAGTGAAAGACGGTGTTTAATATGAGTATTTTCAGCCCAGCGTTTAACCTGCCCTTTGCGCCTTTATGGACTGCCGTGGTTGGGGAGTGGGACCGCGAGACTGTAGATGACACGGAGGATATCCTCCAGGTCCAGAAGATCATCCTCCATAACCGGTTCAAGGACCACAACCACGACATAGGTGAGTCTCGAAAGAATGAAAAGAGGGTCGATGCTCCGTACCAAATGGTTTTGCGGAATTATTGGTCTTCCTTTATCATTTTGCATATCAGTTAGATAAATCGGTTTGTAGTTTTTAAAACCTATTATCACACAAAAAAGAGATTCCGTCCTTTTCGTAAATAATTATCGTACCGACAAAACAGCGTAAGATTGCCCCCTACCGTTTCAAGGAAGAAGCTTAAATCTAGTACGATTTCGTTTCAGGTTTATAAGCGGTACATCGAATAATTACTTGTATGCGGTTATTTTCCTCGCAAAAGAAACCTTTATTAAATTTCACGCATTTTCTGGCTTGTGATTTTCGGATAAGCTGTGAATTCAGTGTGGTTTTTTCATGTTCATAACAACACGCAATTACCATGAGAGAAAAACGTGCCAGTTCATCTGTAATCAGCTCATTCCATTTCATCTTTCATTCATAGGAATGGTAGGATAAACGAACTGTAGGCTTTAGGTAGTATAGTTATACACAGTATTCATAAAATGAATAACCTCGCTAGGCCTTTATAGCGGCAACTTTAAGCTCTACATTCACAGACAACTGTAGGCTATACGTAGCACTGTAATACATCGCATTCATAGAAAATGACCTCGCTAGGCCCATATAGTGGCAAGTTAGGCTCTACATTCACAGACAGCTGTAGGCTTTAGGCAACATTGTAATACATAATATTCATAAAATGAATACCCTAGCTAGGTATATATAGTGGCAACTTTAGGCTCTACATTCACAGACAACCAATGCTATTAGGCACCGCATAGATTAATGGACAGTTTCTTCATTGCAACAAACACATGCACTAACACACACACATACAGTAACATACACACACACACACACTCGACAGAAGGCTGACTCGAGAGTTTCATTGCAGTAAGGCGTTCAGTTTCACGCAAACGGCCGCCGTATGGCAAGTCGTCCTAGGCGAGCACGATCGCTCCTCTTTGGATGGCCAGGAGGTCGTCCTTGGGGTCATCTCTGTAGTCATTCATGACGACTTTAACGACTATCAGAACGACATCGGTAAGACTTGTTAACTTCGACAGCATCCTGTATTTACAACACTTTTTTTTTCATCTTCCTAAACTTTTCCATTGAGTCGGTGATAACTCGAAGTCGGCGCCTATTTAAATCGGTTATTACTGGTTTTCTGATCTCAGTAGATGAAACTTCAGATTCTTAGTAGCTTGGCAACTCTGTCTTTTGAACCACGAGAGATAAAATACTTCTGTATGTTTTGTTGAATACTGTTACTTCTTTCTGTATGCTATTATTTCGTAGGACCTAATACTTCCGATGTGGAAAGACCTTGACCAGACTTTGAGTTATCTTAAATGTCAATGCAGGATCTAGCCAAGAAATCCTCTTGTTACTGAATTTTAGTTCCTTATTTGTACGATGATCTGTCCAAATAAACCGTAGACTTACATTCTAAAATAGAGAATGTGGTAGAAGACTGCTCTAGTGCTCTTAATCACTATAATTTTTGGTGATTTTTGTCATTTCTTCAGACCTTTCTATCAGGACCTGTACAGAACAGACCATTGTTGTATAGGAAACTGTACAGAGATTCTTTAGGGCAACTACGAATTCTTTTAAATATTTGCTATTTAGTGTCGAAAGAGGTCACTTGGAAGAGTCCTAGCATTACTCTCGTAGTCTTAAGAGCATGGGATGAACTGGGTGTTGCGTTATTAAATGGGTCTCGTCTATCCCTTTCTCCTGCAGCTCTACTAAAACTGTCACCAACCTCTGCTATGGCCTCCCCATCTCTCACGCCCATCTGCCTTCCGGACACTGTAGACCTGCACACACACTCCTTTGAGGGCTTCAAGTGTTTTGCCACGGGTTGGGGCACAAGTCACACTTCCAAACAGCTTCACGCGCGCCTGCAGCAGCTAAAGTACCCGTTCAACCTCCTGCAACCTGCGCAACAGCTTACAACATTCCAGAGTTCGGAAACATCAAGCTCTCGGATGCTCATCTGTGCGCAGGCTTGCTGGATGGCTCTGCTGGAACATGCGTCGTAAGTATCTCTCAGGGCAGAAGGGCGTGAGAGCTTCTGACGAAGGGGTTCTTGCCTTCCTAGAGAGGCGGCAAGCATTGCATTCATACCTAGGTAATTGCTGTGGTGATGGTTGCTTTATGTCTTTTCTTGTCGAAGAATGCTATTTCTCTGCTCGGTCTAACATAGTTTGAGACTACTTTATCATCACAGTTTTAATTTCCATTCCACCTTCTGAGACTAGCTTCCTTTGCCTAATGCAGCAAAATGTCTCACACTAAATAGTACTACTTGAAACAAACGCATGATTTTTTTTAGGTGGAGGGATGAACTGTTAACCATATCTGCCACATCCACCAAGTGTGACAGGGTCTGTATTACAGCCTTGCTGAAGCTTCGCGAAGACGTCAACTACACTGACCGCATCCAGCCAATATGTCTACCAGACACAGAACCCCTGGACACCGAGACGTTCTTGGGGATCAAGTGTGTGGCGACAGGATGGGGCATGAGGCTCTATGGTGCTCGACTCGAGAACCGGCTGAAAGAGGTCATGGTGCCCGTTGTCAACAATAGCCATTGCGTTAAGATGTATGGCATGATGCATAACATTCCCGTGAAACAGTACCACGTCTGTGCGGGGCAAACGCATGGGCATGGTCTAGGTACTTGCATTGTAAGTATGACAGCCCATTTGAAAACTTGAATATAACTATTTTTTGTTATTCTAGCATGGCATGTCGAAATGAGTCAAGTCGAATTAAAGTATATAAAACACTTTAAGAATGCAAGTGAGGAACTTCAGTGTGTATTCCACACAAACTCAGAAAAAAAAATCATAGGGGCAGGACTGAGTCAGGGTTAATTGGATGACACTGGACAGATATTGACTAGAACATAAATTAAATAAGCAAAAGGATGTTTGACTTAATCTCATTCAGAATTTTAAATGAAAGTTTTAAATATTGCCTTAAACTCTTAATGAAAACTATAGCTACTCTGTCTTTGAATGAAAGCTATAAATATTCTAATCTTTGAAAGATACTGGAATATCCAATATTTTCTCTCCTTATCCTCCATTAAGTGCTAAATAATTAACCAAAATTAAACAAGCAACCTTCACGTGCTAAGAATGCATGCCATTAACTAACCGTCGTTCCCAATACCTTTTTTAACCATAGTTTTTGTGTGAAACTTTCAGAAGCATTATACTAACCATTCACTAGCAGTAGTATGTAACTTGCAACACTTCAAAATCAAAACAGGTCTAGAAAGTCTAGCTACTTACCTATTATCTAGAGATAACCTCTTAAATTTCCATAATAATTAAGCTTTACTATATCTATGTCTATATCTATATCTATATCTATATCACAATGAAGACTGCATTATGTAACTAACGTAATGAGTAGATAATTTTATAGTAATTAAGAAGACTTAAGTAAGAGAGTTAAAGGTCAATAAATGAGTAAACAAAAACAAAAAAAGCATAAATAAGCAAGCAAACAGAGCACGCCTAATACAATGAATCCGCAGGGAGACTCCGGAGGGCCTTTGCAGTGTAACATGAGGGACGGCCGCTGGTACTTGGCAGGAATCACCTCTTTCGGATCTGGCTGCGCCAAGCCAGGGTTCCCGGATGTGTACACCCGCATCACTTACTATTTACCCTGGATTAAGCATCAGATGAGAATACACAGGTGATGGGTAATTAAGGGATTACAGCACTGCAATGGGAATGCATCGTAGAGGAACAATCTACGTTGAAAAACGTTTCTCTGTGACTCATAAGTCTACAGTATAGGTGCAACGACCTTCACACACGGAAAACCGGGCCGGTAAAAGGCTTATATTTCTGTGATAAGTATGAAAAGATAGGTGGCTGAAGTTTCAGCAGTTCCTTTAGGTACAAAAGAAGTTATTTTTTTTATATTAAAGTACAACATCTCATATATACATTATCATTCAACCCAATCCACAGCAACCATTATGCACTAGTCAGTTACCTGTATCACTTGTAGAATCCTACTGTTAATTTTTGTGTTAGCGTAAGTTACTGCCACCAGTTATCAAATAGTTCCTTTCAAGTCAGTGATCGACGCTATGGGGTCTTGAACGTGATGGAGATAATCTCCATTTCTCTGTGATAAAGTTAGAATGAATCATTGTTATGATTGTTTTACCTCCAGGCCAAGCGCAACGGAAAATAAATTGCGTGCGTTTACGAGTCACAGCCGTAACTGTTCAGTCAAGAAACTCTGGGTATCAGTGCTCGTTCAGAGACAATTATCGTAAAAAAAAAAGTGTGCAAGGACATTTAGCCTTCCTTTCCCGTCCTCGAAAATTTCAGTGGTCAGCGAATCCTTTGTATATAAGGTTTTTGCTTAGTTTTAGTGACCAAATAATCTCCCGTGGACTGCCCTTTATTCACACGATATTACTGTACCATTCCATACCACGAGTTATGTAATGTAGAAGAGATAAAATGCACATCATGTACTCACAAAGTGGTTTCATCCGAGCAATATTTTAGCACTTCTTAGTGTTCGAAATGCATTTTCTATGAAAAGCTTTTTAACCGAGTTAGTACAAAAGTTCATGAATTACAGGATGTAGAAAAAGACAATACATTTTCTAACTCAGATTCTTCATAATCTGTTGCGTCATTTCTTATAATGATATAAGAAAGAGGCAAAATTTACAGTGCTTTTATTTTTAAGATTTATCTGCTATTATCAATAGCCTGCAAATGAGACATTGGAATAATGCTGTTTGGGTGATTCTTTGACGTAACAATTTTTCATCGAAACTGAAGACAAACAGTACAACGGCATAAAGAATCAGATTCCCTTTTTCCTCAAGGTACACCACAACTAAAGTGTTAAACAGAGGAATTGCATTTTGTATCATCACTCATCACCCTATTCAACTGTTGTTGCATTTGTGTTTTGTGATTCAAAGAAAATAAATATTTTTGTAAAAACTATTTGATCTGTCATTACCATAGACTCAAGACTCAAGCGGAAGAACTATTGTAAACACATGATTCTTCTGAAACCTAAATTATGATCCTATTTAGTGTAATCTCTCTCTCTCTCTCTCTCTCTCTCTCTCTCTCTCTCTCTCTCTCTCTCTCTCTCTCTCTGTATATATATATATATATATATATATATATATATATATATATATATATATATATATATATATATATTAACGTATGTATGTGTAGGCAAGGTAGGAGGTAGCTTACGTTGCTACAATTATAAAGGTTTAATTTATATACTAAAACTAAATGATTTTCAGTTTATCATATTTTCATTTGTAACAATGAATTAAATTCTGTGTACAAATTAGTAAATGGCTAATAGTTCCATATTAAAAAGGCATAATTTTACTGTACAATGCCTTTCAAGCCCATTAGCCTCTATATAATATGATGTCCATGTTTCAAGAACCATAGACACTCGCTTCACTTCAGTCACCTTTCGTTCGCTGTAGTGTAAAGGAAGTTTGTTCGTGTTGTGCAGTGTCTGTGTTGTTTACTTACTTTTTTATTATATTTCAAAAGCTTACCTATTTCTAATGTGGACAGTGATTATCTCAGGAAGTTTTCCAAACATCATTGCGAAAAAAGATTCCAAATATTGAAAATTGTGGGCTAGTAGACCTACCATACCTGAGAGCTTCAGCGAAAATGTTGGATTTCAACCACAAATACAATTGGTTACGTTGCTGCTTTACAACAATTGGACCTATATTTTTCGTGCCCGTTGTTTTTTGTATTATTGCAACTGCGGGCAAAAGATGGGTTTTCTCATATATAATCTATATTCTTATGCTTAAAAAGAGAAATAGAGAATCGCACTGCATTCAGAAAACCAATTATAATAGGAACATCTCTGCACGAACCGACAACATGGTTACCGCGTAAGTTGAATATTTTGTCCGTCACAAAATTTGTGCCAGAATGCACAAAACTTTTCAGCAAAACTTTGTATATTTTTTTCAGTTTCTAAAATCGAACTGAAACATTTTCCAAACTATTTTACAACATCACGGTAACAATGTTGTAAGATTTTCAACATTTAACACCAGTTGTGTAAAGTGGGATCCACATACTGTAGTGATTGCCTGTTACATATTAGGCTAAGCAGAAGGATTCTGTACAAAACATTTGATGATATGAGTGAGAATTTTGAAGAATATTAGAGAAATTCAGTTATCTGACTGAAAATGACCAAAGAAAATAGTCAAGGAAAGAGCTGGGAAAGAATACTCGGTCTAATGTGATATGCTAAAGCATCAAGGAAGTGTTTGAAAGTGACTTCAGATTTTTCACTTCTTTTCAAGCGCAGTTATACTGTTGCAGCAGGTGCTGTTGAGAGGTCAGTTTTGAGTTTTAAAAATTAATGGCATCGCTAAGTATGTCATGAAGAGGGAAATGCTCTTTTCACTTGATTTCCTTGATTTTTAAAAAGGATTTTAGGAAGAGTGACGGATTCTTTTTGCTCAAAAGACAGAATGGAGTTTCGTGCTCAAATAATGTGGTAAGTAATTTTCTTCTCAAATATTTCTTATTTTTTCATTATTTTAGTGATAATGCCTTGAGTAGAAATTTTTAAGCAAAGATCCACTGCAATCTCTCCTATATATATATATATATATATATATATATATATATATATATATATATATATATATATATATATATATATATATATATATATATATATATATATATTATATATATATATATATATATATATATATATATATATATATATATATATATATGTATATATATATATATATATATATATATATATATATATATATATATATATATATATATATATATATATATATATATATATATATATATATATATATATATATATATATATATATATGTATATATATATATATATATATATATATATATATACACACACACACACATATTTGTGCATGTATGTGTTAGTGGGCTCTCATATTGTATGCGTAAATATCAGTGGAAGGGAAGGTGTGACAAATTCAGTTTTAATCTAGCGTTCGACTGTGTTCTTATGATAATGCCATTGAAAGTTAATATTACATCCGCGTCATTTATTTAGAGAAGGCATTTGACAGAATACCAAGGGATGTAGTTTTGTGGTGTTCAGGAAAGACAAAAAATGGCAGAAATGTTGGTTAGGCTAAGTTGGTTGAAATGTATGAAAGAACTAGGACAGCAGTGATAACATCTTGTTGCAAAATAGAAAAATCTGCAGTTTTTCCAGTGTTATTGGTGTGTCTTGGACCAATTTGACATCAAAACCGTCGGAAATTATTAATTTTTTGCTATTACCCTCAAGCCATCAGTCTAGGGGCATCATTGTAGGAACCAGGAGTTCGTGGGTGGGTTAACCACATAAAACGAGTAATTCAAGATTATTTTGAATGTCAGATTCGTTAGGTTAAGTTACACCTCAATTTATTTTAATTTATAGTGCCCTAGATTAGATTAGATGGGGGGTCCAGTGGGGCAAAGCCCTCCTAGCCAGGTAAGGACCCAGTGCCCTAGGTTAGGTTAAGTTAGCTCCCAACCCTATTTGTTTTAATTTATAGTGCCCTACGTTAGGTTAGGTGGAGGGTCTCCGCTCCCTGGCTAGAGAAGGACCAAGGTTAGGGTAGGTTAACAGCATCTTTGTATTCACTCAGTTTGTGTTTTCCACAAGATTTTTGGTATGTTTTGAACGCATCTGACCTCCAAAACCGTCGTAAATTACTGTACCGCTTCTGTTATTCCCCCACCCGAGAACTCCAGGTACCTACCAGGATGTTCCTAGACTGACAGCTGGTGTATTGGGGGGGGGTAACAAAAACTTAATAAATCCCAAAGGTTTCGAAGGTCAGATTGATCCAAAGCACATTAAAAGCCACAGGGAAAAACATCAACTTCACCTTCAAAGATAGAGAAATTAATTCGTAGATATCTAGACGAATCGTTTCTTTTGATCCCTCGTGGTTTTGGGAACCATTCAAACACAGATATATTAATTCGTAGATGTCGTGACGAATCGTTTCACTGGGATAGGACAAAGAAAAACGTCGACTGAAAAGATTCGAATTCTTTTATTGAAGAAAATAAAAACCTTTACAATAGAATACCCTTCTCCATGTATTGGATATCAAAGACAGAAGACAGATTATGACTGTACCAAAAAAAAAGAATGCAAAATGCCCAAAGGAATTATACTTCATTAAATCGTTATCCATTTCTGTACATCGCAATTTCTTACCGAAGAAAGTTGTATGGACTCCTTGATTTCATCATTTTTTTTTAAGTTAAAAATTTTACCAATGTAAAAACTCGCATGATTCTGAAGATGCAGTAAACAATGCGTAATGTATTTAGCTTGGAAAAGCATTGAATGCATATTTCATGCCGGTAACTTCACTGGCATACGATGGAAAATATATCCCTGATTTTACCAAGTAACTTTTCCACGTTCATCGATTAAAGTCGAATGAATTGTTATCAGTTAAAGGTATATAAATAAAAATAGGCAGTTATCAGTTTCATTTCTTAAAATGAAAGTGCACTTCAAACTAGCTCCGTTTCTTTCATCAAATACCATAAGGTTACATGTTCCAGATTTTACGCAACGCTAGACAGGGGGTAGCTTTTGTTTAGCAAGAAAAAAAAAAACAAGACACATTACACTCAAAACTATGTGGATAATATGGAATTCCCTCCACCGATACAGAAGTATATGACGTCGAACTGACCATATGTGACTTGGATATTGCCTCACAAAAATTATGGAATACAAAAACCCTAAGTAACACCGCCTGGTGTGGTTGAATTGCGTATGGCTAAAGACGACATTCACTCCCAGAAGAAGAGAATGCCAGTGTTTATATATATATATATATATATATATATATATATATATATATATATATATATATATATATATATTATTACCTTTCGACCTGTGATTTATCACCACGGTGTCTTGACTCAAATAGGGTCTTGTATAGTATTATTTTCTTTATTCTGGTGTCCGGTATGCTTTGAAGATTTGGTTCAGCGTATCTTATTTCTTTGGGTCGTTCCTTCTCGAGATTTATGCATGTATGGTCTGTGATGAAGAGAACATTGATTAGCATTTTGTATTTATTTTTAAAAAGTTTTATTTTCATTTTCTGACTTGTATATATTCATGTTTACACATCGTAAATGATTTGAGTGATACATGTGGATATGTAACTTCCCATTAGTAGAAAATTGTGAGAAAATAATTTTGAGCAATAAACGATGACAAATGTGTCATTTGACTTAGTGCTTGTAAACTGTATGGTATATTCCGTTTCGTATTGTTAAATTGTGGATTGTGAAAATAAATCGTAAATGAAGTGTGAAATGGTTACATTACTGATTGAGGACAGTAAAAAAAAAAAATAAAAAAATAAAGTTTTGAGGGTAAAATGAATCAAGGACGATGAATTACAGAATGATATATTCTAGTGCATGTATGCAATACGTATGCCTGCACAAAGTGAACTCGTACCTTGAACTCGTACCTTTGGTTGCAGTAATACATCTTGTTCATGGTGGATGATTCACGTTAGTTTCCTGCTGCCACTAGTATATTTGTGGAAGAAGAGGCTGTAATAAAAAGAAAATATCGATTTTTTAGTTGCCATTTTGGAATAAGAGCCAGTACCATGTATAAACCTCTTAATGTCGAGAAAATTCAATAAAACATTTCCACTTTTTTATTTGTGAAAGTGCTGTGTAAGTTGCATATTACAGATTCACTCCTGATATACCAATCATCTATAGTTTAAAGTTGTCGTATTTTGCAATAGCATTATTTTGTGAATCAATGTATAACTTACAGTATTATTTCGCTACATAATCTCATCAGGGAAATATTATCAAAATGTGAATGCAGAACCCAGTTCACTTACCTTCGCTGAAGATGCACTCTCGGCTGGCGTCAGCCAGAGGTGTTCCAGTGAGGATCAGGTTCACTTGAAGACATGGGACACCGCACAAAGTGAGCGACCTGTTGTTGGAAGACAGAAGATATGTTTTAGAAACAGTAACGTCTGGTGAATTAGATATTATCAGTGACGAAAAGCATGTAATCCATCCCACATGCTCTCTCTCTCTCTCTCTCTCTCTCTCTCTCTCTCTCTCTCTCTCTCTCGGGAACTCACAGAATTTGCAGAGACGTGAAGCTGGACAAGTCAATGGCCTGGTTTTGTGGGAACATCTCGCAAGTCGTATCAACGACGGTCAAATTTTTTACTACCTCGGGGTGGGGCAGTGTGGATAGATCAGCTGCAATCTGAAACGTCAAGTTTTTTTTATAGTTGGTAAATAATGCCTGCATTAGACATTATTATTCATCTAGATTCCATAGAACAAAGTATCCCACTATATACTGAATTATTACTGGAACTCCCGTTATGAAAATAATTGTATTGATTTAGAGTTGTAATTACGTTATTTGCGATATATGAGCCTGGACTCCGTAAGGTAGCTTTTTCTTTATATAAGCCTATACTCCATAAGGTAGCTTTTTCTTTATATAAACCTTTACTTCCTAAAGTAGCTTTTTCTTTATATAAACCTTTACTCCCTAAGGTATCTTTTTCTTCAACAGAGCTTAGTTTGGCTACACTATACTGGACTCACACCTAGGCCAAACGCAACGATGATTTATAAATTATAATCTTTGGAATAATGGTGTTTGCTGTGTTACAAGATTTTTATTGCGGCTAAAATATATCTGGATAGAACTAAACCCACAACACAGCCTTCTACTCACCCCGACAATAGCCAAAGCGTCGATACTTGCAATGTTTGCAAGACTTTGAAGCTCTCGTTCTTGCCACACTGTGCTCAGGGAATTCTTCGAATCGAGCATGAGGGCGGAGTGATCCAGAATAGACTGATCCAAAAGGGATCTTCGGCCGCTGGTTTGGAACACTGAACACACGTTTATCGAGGAGGCTATCGGGCAAGACTGAAATGCGAGAAGAAAGGTTAATAAGAACCCATTGTAACCTCCCTTTTAATTAACGAGTTTAATTGTGATAACTGTGAAGCGTTGTTGATGAGCCTGTCTTGGGGAAGTTTCCTTTACATGAGGCCATTTACGAGTTGTGTTATGAAACGTGAAGTGGCAGATATATATATATATATATATATATATATATATATATATATATATATATATATATATATATATATATATACATATATATATATATATATAGGATGGAATAGTAATAACAAAGGTTATCATCAAGATTCAACAATGATGAAATTTTGCTCTGCTGCCCCAAATGAAACCAAAATATCCAGGAGGAAAAAGTGAAAGAAATAATAAACAGTGCAACAACAACAATGACCAACTGACCGACACGATAACAATGACGCCCGTGGTGGAGGTCGGGTACGTAGGGAGTATGACGTTGGAAGGTGGCGGGAAGCATACAACGTAGCCTTTGACATGATTCTCATAACCGAACGAGAGACTTTTGGCGTCGATGGGGTACTGGGAGCAGTTGAAGTGGATGTACACGTAGAGGTTGGTACTCCTGGAGGAAGGAAGGTGACAGTTAATGCAAATGATGTAGATCTAGAGAACGGAGTCTCTATTGCAAGGAGTGAAGGAAGATTTATCACAGAAAAGAAAAGATGTCCATCAGCGAAATCTAGTGTATATTTTGAATTATCTCATATATATTTCAACTGATGGCTCTTGTTCATTTTTCTGATAGGATAACAGGCGGGAATCTTCCGTTTATACGTTGTGCTTTTATACTCCTTCAAACCTTATTGCGAACGTTTTTAACATTCGGAAAGGCTCAAACGCTATACTGATGGGACTTTATTTTTTATGTTGTGGACTCGACCGTGAGAATATATATACTGTATGTGTATATGTATATATATATATATATATATATATATATATATATATACTGATAGTTTTGCTTTCCTACACTAAGTTTTGCTTCTATACGTATATATATATATATATATATATATATATATATATATATATATATATATATATATATATATATATATATATATATATATATATATATATATATATATAAAAACTAAACTGTGTAGGAAGTGGCATGCATCACATAGCCTCCTTTTAAAGGCTACATACTAGAGACATAATAACCAAGCTTACGACTGGATACACCGTGAACTCCTAAAGAGCCAATAAAAGATCAATCAACTGTTACGTAACAATTAATGATCGTTTTTGCAATTATTTTCAAAGGAAAGTCGAAGTTACTTACGAAAAGTCGTGCACAGCGAAGAATTCCATGTCACAAGCTGTGCATATGTAGCATGTCAGGCAAATTCCTCCAGCTAACTGCAGAGACAGAAATAAAAAATATTAAGTTTTCTTTCCTTTGCACCACCTTAGGGGCTACAACACTTGATTTCATATGTAAAAATGAGTAGTGGAATATCTGTGTTACTCGATTAAAATGTATACATACGTTTACACACGAGCAGTAGTCATAACCAGGTTGTATATTGGCGCAAGCTGCGGGAACGAAGACATGAATAAATTAATAAAACAGTTCCGGAAATTATTATTATTATTATTATTATTATTATTATTATTATTATTATTATTATTATTATTATTCAGAAGATAAACCCAATTCATATGAACAAACCAACAGGGACCATTGATTTGAAATTCAAGCTTCCAAAGACTGTTATTATTATTATTATTATTATTATTATTATTATTATTATTATTATTATTATTATTATTATTATTATTATTCAGAAGATGAACCCTATTCGTATGGAACAAGCCAACAGGAACCATTGACTTGAAATTCAAGCTTCCAAAGAATATTATTATTATTATTATTATTATTATTATTATTATTATTATTATTATTATTATTCAAAAGATGAAGTCAGTTCATATGAACAAGCCAACAGGGACCATTGATTTGAAAGTCAAGCTTCCAAAGATTATTATTATTATTATTATTATTATTATTATTATTATTATTATTATTATTATTATTATTATTATTCAGAAGATGAACTCTATTCATATGGAACAAGCCAACAGGGACCATTGATTTGAAAGTCAAGCTTCCAAAGATTATTATTATTATTATTATTATTATTATTATTATTATTATTATTATTATTATTATTATTATTATTATTATTCAGAAGATGAACTCTATTCATATGGAGCAAGCCAACAGGGACCATTGATTTGACATTCAAGCTTCCAAAGATTACGGTGTTCATTAGAGAGAAGTCAGAGGAGGTATAGGGAAATATAGAAAAGTCTCACTTATTATAAAAGAAAAAAATTAATAACTAGATAAACAAATGTAAGTAAATTGCTAAAATGCAATGACAGTTGTATTAAGGTAGTAATGCATCGCATTAGTAAAGAATTAAAAACTCATGAGATACTTTAAAAAATATAACGCATGCGCACATATGCGTGCACATATATACATATTTTTTTCCCTCGAGGATTTCAAGTAATAGGTAGTGGGTCTAGAGCAGTGGTTCCCAACCTTTTTTTGGCCATGCCCCACCAAATCACCTCTAAAATCCTGATGGCCCCTGTGATGATGTATAATTCTTATTCTGTATTCACGTGGAGGAAGCCTAAAAGGCCATTAACTAAGTTTAAACATTCTCGAATTGCCCCCCTTAAAAATCAAATTAACCCCCTGGCTGGGCGTACGCCCCACGTTGGGAACCACTGGTCTAGAGAAAAATAGAGCAGCAACCATTGCCAAATCCTCCCTTTAACTGCTGACTAAGCACTAAAGGACGAAGTTCCTGTGCAGGAAATACCAGAACTTAGCCTCTTCACCAAAGGATCATCATCAATGTGTCATCCCCATTTGGAAGACAATTGGTTGGTAAAAAAAAAGAATTGGAAAGGGGTTTTGGAGATTGCTGATGAACCTTCCGTGTTGGTATATAAAGGTGCTAAGGTTGTGGCAGTTTTCTGCTAAGTGTGTGCATCCACAACTCAGCAACTGAAGAAAATAGGAGGCAGGTATATTTGTTGTTTTCTCCTGACCCATCCCCATTTGAACTTAAAAGTGAAAGAACCGAAAGGAATATTGAACAGAGGTGCAGTTAAATTATATATCAGTCCATAATAGAATGCCATGCACCTTTTCTTATAATTTTCAATAATTATGAACTAGTCCAAATTACCACCTCCGCGAAATCTAAATTTCATTATAAATCTATTCTATAAAATTATTGGAATTTGATTGTGAAATGAGTATTGTACTCAAATGTAATTATTCCCCTTTAATTCTTATCTGATAATGTATTCTTATAAAACAAAATTTCTACTCCATAAATGCAAGCATGTTTTATTTAGTACTAATACGTTGAAAACACATGTCAGGTACCACATTATGTCCGCCTGCTCCACCATTTAGTAATTAAGAATTGTATTTTGATTCTAAAACATGAGAAGAGTCATTTTCGTCAGAAAGTTCAAATCTTGACTCACATGTCACCACAGTCCTGACTGGCGGGAGTGTTGGTCTGACGGGACACCCAGGAGCGTAAGTCGTTGTTGTGCTTGTTGTTGTAGTCGACGTTGAAGTACTTGTGCTCGTTGTTGTTGTCGTCTTTTCGGGGGGATAAGCTGTAAAGAGAGAGATAAAACAACCAAGTTCATGAAATGCGCGGCTCGTCTCTGTTGTGCCTTTTTTGAACTGAAAGAAAGCCGGAGATGAACAATAACTCAGAAGCGTTCGCACTTCCCCATTCGATCCCATCCCACGGGAAAAGAGTAACTGGCATCTCATTCAAGCAATGGGTATTTTCTACGAGATATATTGAATAATATCATCATTTTAGTTGAATCTCAAAGCAGAAAACACACACACACACACACACTTACGGATTCCTGAAACAACGCAGGTAAATCCGGCCCGTCTGACAGCGGCGTCTGTCCTGAAAACAACCTTGATTCCTACGTCGTATTTCTTCCAAAATCCGTGGATTTGGCCGCAGCGTCTGATGAAGAAGAAGAAGAAAAATGTTACGCATGGTATTTGCTATGCTTCGATTCAAGGCTTTCTTTTATCCAGCTTGTCCTATTTATGGTCCAAGTACTCTTGTAATATTATGGGTTGAGGGAACACACAACAGTGTCAGACCTCGACGGTGGAACAACTACTAAATTATTTAGTGAAATCTGCTGTTGGTCCTATGGCCATTTGTGTTCCAAATAAAGGTTTTGGATTTTAATTTGAATTTGAATATCTTAGGAATGGAGGAACTCGAATAAAAAGGGTTGCGGGGAATCCTTCACCGCAATCTGGTTCCTTATCCATTTTAAAATTAGTCAGTGACTTGACACAGTCTGTGGCTCAGCAAATATATGTTAATAATTTTGTGAGATATCTTGTGGACTATCAGGAAGGCAGGCAAACAATCAAGTCTCGTCGATGGCCTTAATATTTGTATTAGTCTCATTTTTGTATCAAAATACCAGTGCAGATTTTATTAGATAATCAGTAAGAATAAACAAAGCTAATGAATATTGATATTTACGAAGTGTTAACATGATTTTGTAAATTTTTAACTTTTACCTGAAAATAAAATTTAAAAAATAAAGAGATAAACAGTTAACAACAAAAACTGCTTGTGCAAATCCGATATTTTACTTGAAAAATAAATATGAACATAGCAAAAAAATTACAAATTCCCACAACTATTTCCAAGTACTGGAAAGATGGACGGGCGCTGTCAAGCAGCACTCTACCTGATTCCTCGAATGAAAGGCTCCTTGAAAACACCAAACTTATCCTTGCGACATTTCCTTGACCACTG
Source organism: Macrobrachium rosenbergii (assembly GCF_040412425.1). Lineage (NCBI taxonomy): Eukaryota > Metazoa > Arthropoda > Malacostraca > Decapoda > Palaemonidae > Macrobrachium > Macrobrachium rosenbergii. Next base: position 30,539,969 of record NC_089767.1, read on the forward strand.
GATCCTGAAGAAGGGGCAGTTAATCACGATGTACTGGACATTGTTCCCCTTTTGGCAAAGAAAGAGAAGAACAAGGTTACAGCCAGATGCCTGAATTCTTATCTTAGGTCTAATTCAAGTGGTAGAGGACGAATCCTTCTCATAGGCCTAATTCAATAGAGAATTGTATGACTAAAACTACGACAGTGCTGTGAAGGAAAGCCCTCATTGCTCACACTTCATTACTTCACGTAATTTTGGTTGAAATTTTATGAATTGCATATTTTCAGATCTTTATAGCACTGACCATGACTTGGCCAAATTTTGCTCATTATGAAATGATACAGTTTACTAAAACTTACGGACTATAAAATCATCTCAAATAATTTTGATTACAAATTCATAAAACCCACAGTTTGATTTCAGCTTCAGTAAAACCAAAGGAAAAAGAAATATTTGTAAAGAATTCAGTCCCTCACCTTGTAGAACCACCATCTCCTGGCAAATCTGTTTGGGTAACGAGTCACTCCGAAACCGTCGTGGCTAACGATTGTGTACTGATTCCCGGACTCCACAGTCGTCGATGCACCTGGAAGAAGAGGGCTTTAAGAAACGGGTATCTTTCAAATGCGTATAAAGAAAAATAATGAAGAAGCGTGAGTGTCTTTTGTTATGCCGTCGAAATGTACACCTAATGAGTCTATGGCAATCCCCGTTCCAGAAATACTCAAAATACGGGACAATTCGGTGATGATTGTAGTACGTCCTAGTATTATCAGCTACTGACTGTCGTCATCTGAGCGAGAATATAGTAAAGATAATCAAGTGTACAGTAAACATGAGTGAATACCCTTTGTTATGCCGTCGAAATTTAGGCCTGAGAGCCTTAACATTCCCCTTTTCAATTGAAGTTTAACCAATGGGGGCACTACAGTGATTGTAATACGCCCTAGTATCGATCAGCTAATGATAGTCATCACTTGAGTGGAAATATAATAACGATAGTCATGTGTAAAGTGAACATGAGTGAGTGCCATTTGTTATACCGTCGAAATTTAGACCTAATGAGTCTAACAATCCCTTTGTCAGATATGTTCAACCCACTGGACACTTCGGTGATGATTTTCATACGTCCCGATATCCGTCACTTAATGAGAGTCATCGCCTGAGCGAAAGTATAGTGACGATAATCACGTGCAAAGTGAACGTCAATTACTGCGTTCAAAAAACGAAATTCGGACGAAAATCAATTATGATATTCTGCTGTCACGCTAACACCTGACCCATTTAGGCTCATCGGGCAAAAATTAGATTTCACTTCGCACCTGCATGTTGCACGCTATGCCTTTTTCCTAAATTCAAATTAAGTAACTTGTCAAAAATAAGCTGCCCTTGGAATTTATACTTGAATATGAACGTGGAATATTTTGTGTATATGAACACACACACATATATAGTATATATATATATATATATATATATATATATATATATATATATATATATATATATATATATATATATATATATATATATATATATATATATATATATATATATATATATATATATATATATATATATATATATATATATATATATATATATATATATATATATATATATGAAACCGTACAATATTCAAGTCCATTTAGTGTTACAAAGCTAAGCTCTCAACGTACAGTTAATGAAAAACTAAACACCAAAGTTTCATGTATAATGTTGTTTTGATAAAGTGTGTTGTTTCTTGCAAACGGCATGCTGTCAGTGAACTCGACCGATATATTGGCATTAAAAGGCCATTAAAGATGATAAAATGGAATTCCCTTACAGGTAAATATTAGACCGCATAGGTTACAATGTCTCAGCAAGATGGTTCGATCAATCGTCCCTTTTCTCATGGCATTACTGAGAAACAGGAGCGAAGTATTGTTTCTCAGTTTATAGACGCAGTGACGTTGTATGTTAGTCCTTCACAAACTTTTCAGAAAATTTATATAAAGCTGACTTAAATTCTCTCAGTCACCATTTTAATAAAATGTAATAATCATATATACAAATGGAAGAATGAAAATTTAAGCTGTGTTTGCGCGCGCTCGCATGTAGGCCTATGCATAAACCTTACGTACCAGGTAGAGCTGAGATGGTAGCCCTGGCTCCAGCTTCCTTCTTGATCTTCTCAAGTGCCTCCCTGGCTGCATTGATGTCCTCGATGTCCTGCTGAGTGAGTGTGTCGTCCTCCAGTTCGTCCTCGAAAGCTAACCCCTGGTCGTCGTTCAGGTCGTCCTCGTAGTGGATTCTGTCCTCTAGCTTACGCTCGGAGATGTCCACCTCAATGGCGTCTTCTATCAGTTTGTCTTCGGATCGTTTCTGGTCTTCTCTGGCTTTCAGTGGTTCTGCCCGGGCGGAATCCTCCAAGGCAGTCGCTACCTGGAACCATTCGTATGGATGTAACGTCTATTATTAATCTACTGTATATCGTTTAATTTTATTTTATTTTAATCTACATTTTATTTTGTTATATATAATCTACACCATTTCATTGTATTTCACTTAATTACATTTGGTTTTACGTTATTTAGTTACATTTCATCTCATTTTTGCTATATGCATTTCATTTTATTTTAATTAATAATCTTCTTCATTTTATTTTATTTAATCTACGTAATTTCATTGTATTTTATTATTGTCACTTTAACTGTTTTGAATGAAATTAGCAACAAGATGGGCAGGCGGATTTAACCGAGTTTCATTTGCCGAGTCGTCCTTTAATCCTTATCAGCCCTTATATAATTATGAATGATTCACCTTTTCAAAAAAATCATAATGGGAATATAGCATGAAATTAATCTGAAAATGTATCTAGACGTTAAAAACATCTTTTTAATCCTTCAGTGTCTAAAAGAAGACGCAAATAATCAGACTGAATTTAATTTGTTTAACTGATATATCACCAGCTGCATATTTTAAAATAATCGGAAACCACATTCCAGAAATGTACAGCAGACTGCCTAATTAAGCCTTTTAATGAGATGAATAATTAATAGTTCGTGCGCTCTTTCTCATTAAGGATTCCTAATTATATTTTTGATTTTTAGATGAGTTTGTGGTATGGAAAATATTAAATGGTTTTTGACGCGAAAGATCTAACCGATTCGGTACCAGACACATCGCTTAATTAATGACCTTTGAAAACATCTGGTGTCGCTTTCTTTTTTTTTTTTTTTTTATTCGTCTTCGAGAATGTTTTCAGACCACGCAACTAGCTTAATTTTTGTCTTTTCTTGAGTTACGTTCTGAGCGACTCCACGCTCTTCTAATTCGTTCTTGTATTTAGCGTGGGCGCCCGCAGCATATTTTCCAAGGGGGCCAAATCTTAATACATACATGGAAAGTTTCCGGTATCAAGCAGATTAACACTTTTGACCCATTGAACTAGCAGTATCAGCGCCTGCATTTCTTCAATGAATAAAGCAATTGTGCTTATATATATATATATATATATATATATATATATATATATATATATATATATATATATATATATATATATATATATATATATATATATATATATATATATATATATTAATTTTTCCAGGATTTCAGGGGGCGGGGAGCAAGTGCCCTCCCTTGCCCCTACGTGCGGCCGCCCATGTACATAGTATAGAATTATTGCGGAAAACGGCTTAGGACTGGAATTTATTTCAAGTGTAGATTTACCGTATCACGCTCCTTATGAATCTTCTTCTTTGTAAAACATTTTAAAGATTGAGCTCCTCGATGGTACTAAACGATCATGAGTCGTCAGATCAAGATAGCGTTCATTTCAGCATAGATCTATCACGTATTTAGATTCTCATCTCCAGCACCTCCTCCTCATTCTTATCCTCCTCCTCGTCGTCCTCCTTTCCTCCCTGTTTATTTTATTTTTACTCTCTTGCCCCGATATTAACTTATCGAGTCTCGTGTTTGCCAATAACGAGGAATGGAAAGTCCCTATATAATAATTCTACATTGATTTTGTCAGCCTCCGGGATTCACGGGCAATACTCGTATAAATAATAAATGACGCGTTTGTGGTAGTTCACTTTTTTAAACAACTCACTGGCATTCTCATGAATAGTCGGACAGGACAGACAGTCGAATGCTGACGTCGGACCTAGGCCTATAGGGAGTTAAAAGAAAGATAGAGGAAGAAAAAAAAGAGAGGTCCTTTACCCCAATAGAACCAATAAAATCACAGCAAACCGAAGCACGAAGTATAAACGCTTGGACGCCGGGCTATTTCAGAACACTTAAGACTAAAATTATTCCTCGTTAACCAAAACATATCCTCAACTTGATGTTGATGAGAAGGTCGTCAACCTACTTTTGAGTGAAAAAATAACCTTGAGTTGTTTGCCTCGTTCCAGTTTCTCAGTTATCGATAATGCATCGATCAAGGTTAACCGCCATGGCGGTTTTTACAACGTCACCGAAGTTTATTGTTGGTGATGCAAAGCTTTGTTAGCTAAAGTAAAACGTCTCGATATCAGTGCACACAAACGATGATTACAATATGTTAGGTTTTGTAGTGGAACCAGTATTTTGTTTATTCATGATTTAACAATCATAAGTGAGTTTTAACCAGAATTTTGGGCTTTGTCATTATGAACTTGCGTGCCTATACAGTTTCAAATACTACATTATCAGCTTGTTCTCTGACGAATCTATTTCGTTTTTTTTTTCTTTCTTTCTTTTTGTTTGTCCGAACCTGGTGAAAAATCCAGACAAATTATGGTAACTGACTTATAAATATTTTTTAATCAGATGCTTTCTAGCGACTGGTCACCTCTATTTTTTATTTCTGTAACTTTCTTTAGAGTAATTTGCCAAAGGTTTTGCTATATATATATATATATATATTATATATATATATATATATATATATATATATATATATATTATATATGTGTGTGTATGTATATATATATACAGTATATATATATGTATGTATGTATATATGTATATTAACATACATATATATATATATATATATATATATATATATATATATATATATATATTATATATATATATATATATACATACAGTATATCCTTCAGTCAGTCTATCCACCCTTCTGATTTTCAACAATTGTATCGGGATGAAGTTACTAGACCCACACCCTGTCCCTGGATGTTCAAGGGGCTCGTATACTGAAGGCATCTGACTTTCCTCAGCGGCAACCCTTACAAATGCTGACCAGAACCAGTGATATTTAACTTCACTGATCAAAGCATAAGCAAATACACTACAACTCTCAACAATTGTATGACATTCGTCCATTTCACGTTCCTTTCGTTTTACGACGGAATTAGTAAAAAAAAAAAAAAAAAAAAAAAGAAATTATGCGGAAAATCCTTGAAACGTTTGACTGCTCAAATCTTTAGCGTTTGTAACATCAACTAATGAAGATTGATTTTTAACTTTGAATACGCCTAATGCTCGTTGACTGAACATTAAGAAGCGGAAACATGATCTGAAACGTACGTTCAAACGTGGTGCTTCGTTAACGTCGAAATTATAATGACGGCTTCTAAGATCCTTATTTGACGGAGTCTGAAGAAAATTGACTCTTAAGTTTATACTGAAGAACTGGACGATATTTGGGCGAAAGTAGATCCGTCATGTAGTCACATACATTTAGAAAGCAACTCATACGCAAGCAAAATGTGAATAAGCTTCAGTACCTGCACTCGCGCATAGGAACATAGGAACATAAACACACACACATATATATTATACATTATATACATATAGTATATATATATATATATATATATATATATATATATATATATATATATATATATATATATATATATATATATATATATATATATATATATATATATATTAGACATTATATACATATATATATAGAGAGAGAGAGAGAGAGAGAAAGAGAGAGAGAGAGATTTCAGCATATCGATGTATTTGCATATAACGAAAGTTTCATTCCTTGGTTTAAATATGCACTTACGAGTGGAGTAAAAAGTTCATATATTTTCACGGTAAAGTGGTTTTGTTTATAAATTTGCTACGTGTTTCTTGTGTAAAGACATACATGCTCAACCGATCTTTTATTGGACCCTTTTCTTACCAGTATAGAAAGTTCTTTCTTTGTTTTGTCCTTGATGTATCCTCTCTCTCTCTCTCTCTCTCTCTCTCTCTCTCTCTCTCTCTCTCTCTCTCTCTCTCTGGTTTGGTTTCTCACTATGTCACGGTGATTTTTGCCTTCATCCACGCAAAGAACAAACTTTGTCAAAAGTAGCCGAAAATGAGTTGAGGTTTCATAATTTTTGTTCAGCTTAAGGAGTCTCTGGTTATATAAGACTTTTCTAAACAGCCGAACCTTCCAGGCACCAAGACCACAATGACTAGGTTTACTAGTGAGAAATGACATCAATAATGGAGTGTCCTTTTACCTAGAGTATGATTAATCCTTTCCATGAAATTGACAGTTGATTTTCAAAGGAACGTGACGGGGCATTGCTAACGAAATTAAACCCAGTCAGCGTATTGAAGAGAGTTAATGGATTTCGCTTTGTAAATAATGGCAAATGCGTATCTTGAAAGCAGGCAGGTCATATTATGCATGAAACACAGGCAAGGAGGAAATTTTTCTCATCAAAAGTGAATAGGACGGTCACATCAATCCGACTAACCGGAGTTCGTAACCTCAGTGGAGTATTTGCTTTTATTTGAATGAGACCAAAAATTTCTTTTGTTTCCCGAATGTTTATCTCCAGTTATCTTACAATATGGTTTGCTTAATCAGCAATAAGCAGTTAATGAACAGAAAAAAGTTGTCATGTATGTATATCGCTCTTTTTCTTTTATCCCTTAATCCTACCTATTTCAATTCAATCAGTTTAATTGCTTTACCAAACGAGAATTTATTTGTGTGATTCCGCATTGGTCTTTTGATACCTTCAGTTCATTGGATATATTTCTTCATGCCCACTTTACAGCTCTTGGGAACTAGAGAATGACGAGTTTACGTTAAGAAATAAGCCCCTAGATATTTACTGTGAAAGGATAAATGATATCGTAACTTAATATATTTTAGAGGGAGCAATGGTAGTAATTTGATTGAGAAAGTAAGATAGACAGAGGGATTACCAGGGGAAGAGCAGGAAAGGTAGACAGAGTGATGATAATGTATCTATAATGAAAAGTTGTGGTGAGAAATTTCATGATGAAACTAAACCCATTGTAAGAATATATATTTAGGAGTGTGGATGGTTTTTTGTAGAAGTGGGTCACAGGCAAGGTTGTGTCTCCATGTCTGTTTCATTTTAGACTGAATGACAAGAAAGAGTGGGTTGTGAATGGGTTGTGGAGTAACTGATGTTTCCATTTGATGGGAAGTTAATATGTGACGGTGAAAAGAAGCTACAGTGTCTGGTAAAAAGTTTTGAATTAAGAAAACTGGAAGCAGGTGTCCCCATAATTAGCGGTATAAGAATGTTTGGAAGTCAGGAAGATCGAGTAGCATAGTTGATAGAGATAAGAGAATAATGGAAGCAATTGCTTTTATAGGAAGTTAGGTGTAAATAGAGGATGATGGTAGAATGAGAGAAGAGGTTAATTACAGAAAGGAAGGCAACAAGATTTTTGAAGAAAATAGCGGTATGTGCGGATATGTGTGTAGATTTTTATATAATGTTTTTGCTAACAGAAGATTAGATTAATACCACAGCAGATAGTATCGCGTTTACCTGAAATCCAGCGCCTGCGATAGCAACTGTCATCCAGAGGAGAGAGACCGTCCTCAACGAAGACGATGGCATTCGGGGTCTCGTCAAGCTGTTCATGGTGCTTCGATCAGTTACTTCTGTACGATTTTAAGAACTTGAGCCCCGATCCAACCCAACGGAGCCGATTCCAGCGACCTCCTCCTGCGTTGGGCACCACTATCGGAATGCACGGAGACTCCAAGACTTACAAGGTTTAAGTGTCTTTAGGTTAGCTCCTCCCACTCGAGTCGTCCAACATCCAGCGACGCCATCCCCCCCACCCATCCCTATCCCCTGCCACAACGCCCCTCCGGTATACGCCTCTCCCTTAACTCCCCTCTCAACCGGGCGCCAACTTAAACCGAACATCTGTTGAGAAGAAGCCACGTATGAACGCCATTTATGGTCCGTAATTCCTTTTTTCGGATTTTTTTTTTTTCCTGTTTTGCGAGTGATCCCTGGACTGTGTAATGAAATGATCAGAGGTGACGTTAGTTAGCCGTCGATGATTCAACCGCCCTTAATGAGCCACTTGGTGTTTTTTGACGTGGATAATGAAGCACCTGACACGGCACTCACGAAAAGTTCGCTCGAATCTCATCAAAAGTGTCCTTGTGGGTTTTTGCAAGTTTTTTGAAGGAGGGGGAGGGGGAAGGGGAAGGGGGTGGGGTGAAATTCTAGTTCCTCAGCGCATTCCTTTTCCTTTACCGCTGGCGCCTGAATCAAGAACACCGAAGGTTCTTCTTCTTCTTGAAAAGTGCGGGGTAAAGGACCTATTCAAGAGATACTTGAGCATATTGATTAAATTTTAGTGAACACTTCCGTCAGCATTTTAGGGCAAAGGAGGTCACCATGTCAGTTTAATAATCATGATGGAGAGGTAGAATGTTACCGTAATGAGAAACAAAACGATTTGAGGGAATATAAGGAAATATATGAAACTGATAAGAGTACATTTCAGTTACTGATGAGAATTTAATAAATGGACAGAAGAAATTCAAGAGAACTTAGTGACATTATATATATACTATATATTATATATATATATATATATATATATATATATATATATATATATATATATATATATATATATATATATATATATAAATAATATTATGTATCCATATGTGTTTTTGTCTCATCCAGCCTTTGACCATACACTCTAACGTTCTATACAAGTATGCGGAAAAATAGCTATCTTGACGTGAGCTTTGGGGCGATACATAACATCCTTAGGGATAGAACTTGCCGTCTCGACCCTAGCCTTAAATAACCTTTATTTCTGACGGTATTGATTGAGTGACTAACAAATTTAAAGTTCTCTGACATCGGGGCGTTTTTTTTTTAAGTATTGGTAGGCAAATAAATAGCGTCAACATCGCCTCCAACGTTGCTTGATGCAAAGTGCCTCTTAAGTAGCCCTCGGCTGCCCAGATCTGGTGCACACTGGAGTCCAGCTGACACCATATCCTGAACATACTCCGTACTACTATCCCATCTAGGCCGACATATAGAATCTCGTTATTTCCCTTATGGTTTCTCGCTTACTCCTGCTGCCTGACTCTTACTATCCTTCTTGAAGCTATTTTCGAATAGATTTGATGTTTTGAATATAGCCTAGTTTCTTTGCATAATATATATATATATATATATATATATATATATATATATATATATATATATATATATATATATATATATATATATATATATATATATATATATACATATACATATATATATATACATATACATATATACATATACATATGCATATACATATATATATATATACATATACATATATATATATATACATATACATATATATATATATATATATACATATATATATATATATATATATATTGAGGATACTGAGGCTCCTCCTTTGCACTGCCTCTTCAGCCCATCTGTCCATCATTTTCTGTGTCTTCCTCTCTTTCACCTTCCGAATTATGCACTCATTTCACTATCATCCTCCATTCTTTCCACATGTCCAAACCATCGAAAAACAAATTGATCTATCCTCTCATGTACGCTAAACTTTTTCTCTATTTCTATGTATCTCTACCTTCCTCACCCGCTGAATTCTTCTTATGCCATATAGTCTACATAAATAGAATATATGGCATATTCAGCCCTTTTCTTTCATTACATGCTTTCATTTAACTTGACTTCTGCATCTGTTTGGGTGAAAAGTTGTGACTCAATTTTCGACTTGTTCCTTTCGTCCAGTGGACTTGAAATTTTGCATGGTTACTCAATCCTGGTGACAATACAACCTTACATGATCAGTACGTCAGTAGTGACCCACAGTGACCTCTCCCAGTATCTCAGGATTTGGATGAAAATCTTCGGATTTTTCATACTTTCTTTGACTCGGTAGAATAAGTTAATAACTCTACGGATTTTTCAAACCTTCATTGGCTCGACAGGATATCACGTTCAATTTCGTTAGCTACAATCATAAATCGGTTCCAATTTCTGTCAATACTAAAAAGTATAAAATAAAAAAATATAATAAAAATTTTAACGCGCTTTTATTTGCGCTCGGCACCCGCACCTCACTTTCATGAAGAAGACTCGTTATAACAATCCCTTCCTATGGAAAGAGAAACCCACAAGATTCTTGTGTATAACTTGTTTACTGGTAAATATTTACATATTACTTTGATCTCAGCACTTTCGGGTCCTAACTGTGACCCTTTTTCAAGAGATGAGGTAGTCAGGCTGGGTCAAGGCCCAGCAAGAATCTTGTGGGTTTCTCTTTCCATCTTCAGAAGAAAACTGAAAGAAGTTTTTGTTTAATCCCTTCATATATTTCAACGTTTGCTTCCTCAGACACTTCAGCTCCCTTCCACATATTTCCACATGCCCTGCTACCCACATATTTCCACATGCCCTGCTACCCACATTGCTTCAACTGTCCTGTGACTCACCCCTTCTGTCTTTACACCATCTTCTGTTACATTTACTTTCCCAGATACTCACACGAATCGACTGCTTCTGTTCGTCTACCATCATATCAAAGTTCATTGTTCTATCTCAGCGGTTTCCATTCGCCTTAAAAACTTTAATCTTCTTTACATTTACTTTCAGGTTCCTTCTGCCGTAAACAGCTTCAAATTCTGCAATGTCTATTCAGTATCCCAGATCAGTAATGTGTCATTTGCAAATACAAATCCATTGGTAACCCCATTTTTTTATCCTACAATGTTGCGCTGACATTGACTGTCATATCTCTAACTTCGTTCAGTACTCAGTCGATGGAGATATTAAACGCTCTTCTCTTTTCACATCGTAAAACAGGCTTTGCTTCCATAATAAAAGGTTTGAATTGCTCCAACTAAATCGCATTCTGTATCTAACATCCTCATCGCTCCACATTTCCATCTAGGAAAGTTTTATCAAAAGCTTTTTCTAGGTCCATAGTTTATTTCCTTTTACACACAAACCTCTCGTATAGGTGTTTCGTAACAAACATTTGATCCGTGTACGCTGTACTAACCCGTAATGTGAAACTGTTTTTAATTCCCTTTGCCAAATATACTTAGGAATCTTCTTTAAAAGCCATATGTTTCCAATATTCAGTTCCCTTTCGAAACACATTTTCACAATACTGTCCATTTTTCATTTACTTCAGGAATACAGGTCACTTTGTAGCGCCGGCATTTCTAATTCTCTAAACGAACCCAGGCACAGATGCAGACTATATGTATTTAGACCATTTTATTGTTATGTATACTGAACCCTATTTTGACAAGCGATTTATGCCGTAATTCACATTCGATGTCATTGGCGGTTGCTAAATAATTTCTAATATAGTGTCCACTGTTTCATTATGATAATTTCATTATCGTCGCATTATAACATATATTTTGTAATAGTTTTTACTTAGTCCTTGTATTCCATTAATATAGCATTATGTACTTATAACCATTTTTCCTGTATTTTTGGCTGAGAAAAAGAAAACCCTCATTGATTATTATTGATTATTGTTTTTATTACAGAAAATATTTTTTCAGAAACTCTTCCAATCCCAGAACAACAATGGCAATCTCTGTGCAAAATGTACAAATAAAAGACTGAGGTAATTAGATAAAAACAGTGTGAGGTCTGGTGCAATCTTTCTGCACACCAGAAGAATCGTTATTTCCAAACACCTACAGAATCTAAAGTAACTTACAAAACACTTTCGAAGTACAGATTCTAAGAAAAGGTCGCACAAACCACTCGCCAGAGAAAGAGTTGAGAGCTAGATAGGCATAAATCACTCATTACTCTTGGAGAGAGCAAGAATATTGATTTTTCTTTCTCTGTCACACACACAAACTGAGTATGTTTATCGCACACGTGACCTCTGCCCAAAAAGGGGTGGTGAGGACAAGTATCATGAATGTTAATGTTGTCCACCCTCTAAGAAGTGGCCTTGAATTTATAATGGTGACAGTTGACGGCTTACTTTTCGTCTTCTAAGATAAAGGAAGGAGAAAAAAGATATAGAGATGAGGATAATAAATAAAGATTGTGTATATGCGTGCATCACGCGTGTGCAAAAGCCCATGCGTCATGCTTCATATACAATGAACAACATTGTGAAAATTGTGTGATCATTTGAGCAGACCTCCAAAGCTCTTTCGGTGCCATGGCTGGGTAGTATGACACGTGTCGGTCTAACAAACAAAAAGGAGGATTTGTTCGTTAAAAGAAAAGCTGTACATCGCATAGGCATGAATGAAATGCTTGGAAGTCGTCCTTCTTTCTAAATAATTTTTCCTAAATTTTCTTCTCTGGGAAATGAGCAAACGTGAAGACACTGATCATCCATGTTTTATTGAGATATTCCACCGAATGGTTACAGAATGTCAAATTAAATTTCCAGTACCACATTTTGCAGCGCCAGTTGCACTTCAGTTCTACTTTTATAAACTCTTGATTTGTGCACCAGTGATCAGGCATTGCTTGTTTCCTGCAGATTTCTATGTTATACTTGATATCCACTGTGAATGAAAAATTGCTCCTTCGCAAGACGCCTGCCACAGTACTGCCAAACCTGGGGGAATTCCCCCAGATCTGGGGGAAATGGGGATCGTCTGGGGAAATTTGGCAAAAATTGTTGACAATCTGGGGGAATTAAGCAATGAGATGAATATATCGCTTAAATTACGTTATTTTTAAGAGATAGCCTACAGTTTTGAAATGGATGATAAATCATTTAAATATAAAATTCTCAACGAAGAATGGTACATACTATTTAGGAAATGAATGCAGTCGGGATTGCAAGCAACTTCCCAAATTTAGCACCGTCAGCTCAAGTGAATGAACTTGACGATCAGTGGAGAAGTTATCGGCTCACAGCTAAAGAGTTATCTATCGCAAGTGACAACACACCACAATACTGGTATAATTTACGTTCCAACAAAGATGGCATGGGCAATACCAAGTTTGCACTAATTTCTGAATTTATGACAAATCTATCGTGTTTACCACATTCCTCACCGTGTATAGGGCGCATATTTTCACAAGTGAACAACATTAAAACTAGGAAAACTAATTCATTAAAAGCACAAACAGTAGCTGATAGAATTTTGGCCAAACAATCAATCACGAAAAACAATTCAGACTGTACTAATTGGGAACCAAGCAAGGCATTAATTAGTGATGTAGAAAAGGGAATAACAAGTGCCAAGTACATTAAACGTATGAAAGAAAATAATATAACAATGAATTTAGAGGCAGAAGAAGAGCAGGAATAGCACTTGGATTAACCACTGATATGTAGGCCTAAACTTGATTAAAATGTACTTAATTTAACAATGTTATTTTTATTATGAATTTAGAGGCAAAAGAAGAGCAGGAATAACACTTGGATTAACCATTGATATGTAAACTTGATTAAAATATACTTCATTTAACTAAATGTTAGTTTTATTACAATCTGAGGGATTTTAGTTGAATCTGGGGAATTTTCACTGAGGTCCTAGGGGAAACTGAAAAATTTCATTGGCAGTCTGGTGACAACCACGGGTTCACGTCCACCGCCAATGCAACTAGTGTAGTTACCGAAATCTAATGCCCGAGTTATTTAAGTTTTACTAAATGCAGCGTTAAAACGCAGGTCAGTACTTAAGTGAGTTTATATTACCTATGTATGTATTGTCATTAAAGCCTCCATTTTATCATCTGCAAAACAGGGGCAAGGCAACAAGATCCTCGTGATGTGACGACGGTTCACTATCATAGTTCATTTTCGTAAATTTTATTATTTAGGATACCAATTTATAAAATAATCATATTGAGTTCTTTAGTTTATTGGAGATTACTTCAGTTTCATGAAAACGATTTGGATGCACTGCGTGCGTAAAGTGAAGACTACGAATATTATGGTGTCTTCGACGTATCTATATTTTGAAAGACCACAGTCCCTACTTGCTGTGTTACGTGACGTTACATTTTGTACAAATAAAACAAATTGCTATAAGGTATAGCAACAACTCATAAAATCATAATATGTTCACACGGATTTATGTAAAAATATCGGGAAAGACAAACTCTAATTACATAGTTTTCTACGATGGCAGTGTTCGTGTGGGGCATTCGGGTCATTTCGGCCGGAAGTCATTTAGGCCGTAAGCACGTTTACGTGCAAAATGGGCGCCGTGTTTAGTACCAGCCCCTTGGGAATGTACGTAAAACATGAAATAATAATGGTAAATACCATAAACATAACGGTAAATACCATAAACATAACGTCTTACATTGTTTTGGATGTTACGGCCTAAGTGACTTACGGCCGAAACGACCAGGACCGCGTGTGCGTGTCACTTCTCCCTCCATAGTATTTATACTCTGAGCATTTTATGGGTAGATTTCATAGAATTGTCATTAAATCTCGCTATCTGAAAATTTTTACGTAATAATGAAAACCTTCGTATATTTTAGTATAATTTTGAAAGTGTTTTTCAACCCAATTATAACCTGTTCAGACCCTTTGAATTGAAGACTTCCTTTGGAGTTTGGAATTCGTTTCCAGACGTTCCTCAGTATGTACGCTTCTACGGTGTTTTTTTATTTATAATTTATGACGTTTTTATATCATCCGCGCAGAGCCGTATAGCCTATTGAAACGGGATTAACCGTAAAATTAAATTTCTTATCTGTTAATTATATAATACAGTGTAGTTCCTGTCACAGTTCACGTGTAGAAAAGTTGGTCAGACAAGAACATGCTCAACCAGCTATTTGCTTGCAAACTGCAGATTCAACATCTTGGCACAGTTAGCTTAATTAAGAGCCCATCCTTAAAATTACCTAGTGAAACCCCAGGGTATAAAAAAAGGTACGTTCTTAAATCATGTTCGATTAAGGTCTTGAAATTTCAGGCCTAGCACAAGGTTTTAAGGCCTAGGCTGTATTTTTCATGATTTAACCTCTTATTACGACGTAGAATCAAATCGGAATTTTAATATATTTAAACTTAACCCATACTTAGATTTGTGCAAATAATAGGCCTTAACCCATAATTAGATTTGTGCAAGTAATAGGCTTATGGGCCAATATATACTTTATATGAGTTGGTAAAGGTTATGCTTAAGTATGAATGTGAAATAGTTGTGTTATGCTCATAATTTGATTCTAATTCATTTCCATTGAAAATGGGTGGTGAACCACAGGTGGAATCATGGTATATATATATATATATATATATATATATATATATATATATATATATATATATATATATATATATATATATATATATATATATATATATATATTTTCTTTCTTTCTTTTTTTTTTTTTTTTCTCACCTTCCTTAAGAACTAATGAGGTTGCCAGTCCAACTTACCAGGGATCTAAAGTTGGACCCCAAACCAACCAGCCCTAGGGTGCCATAAATCTTTAAATGGAATACAGAATACACAGGTGTTTCCTAATTGACATGGAACGGGGTGGGTAGCTGCTGTACTTTGCTCCTCTGTACCCCCCACCTAACCTAACATAACCCAACCCAAGGAATACACCATAAATTAAACAAAAATGCTATCTGCTTGCTCACATATCTTAGTTGGTTATAATAAGACACTTGATTCTAGCCTGCATCAAATTTGTTATTGGAAATGGTCAAATGATGAACTTTTGACTTTTTTCCTTAGAGAATAAGGGGGTCTGGTGATAAGTTTTGTATTTATCATTAAGGAAGTGAAAGTCCAGTGTCATTATTTTGAAGGTGTTCCTTTCTGAGTTCTTGGGCATTAGGGGGTTATAGATATTTCAATACTGTATGTGCTATTGAAGATCATGTATGGGAGCTTTTGTTTTCCTGTTACATGATATTATTTTACCTATATCTTTTTCAACAACTTAAAATCTCATACTCTTTTATGTTAGCTTACCCGGGTGTTTTTAGTTGTCAGCCATTTTTCAGGACAGTTTCTTTAGTTCATGCCCTACCTGACTACGGGTCCAAAACTCTCACTGACTACGGGTCAAAACTCTCAATGATATTATGAAATGCAGGCATGCATCACACCATAAGGCACAGAGGAACGATATTTGCTGACATACTTTATTTGTTGTCCTTTTTGTTTCTGTTTCCGAATGGAATATATGGTCGTTGCCTCCACCCACCCTACCTTATTTTTAGACAGATAGGGTTGTAATGGATTAACCAGAATTTCAGATGTAAATTAATTTTAAAATCACCTAAAAAAATAATCACTTATACTACTTCCTACATAATCATAGTTTTCAAAACCCTCACATATCCGTAGATTGTGGTTGGTGGGAGAAAGAAACATGGTTTCCAAATTTCTCCCTTCCTTCTGTGTTCAGCAGTGCTCTTCTGTCCTGGACCAAGAACCACTACAAAGGGAATGGCCAGGAGTGTCTCCTCTAAGTGATCCTCTGGGAATTCTTTGGAGTGTTCAATTCCCTTTAGGAAAAACACTGGTCGTGATGCTATTTGTGATCCAGGTCTTAGGGAAGAAGTTTGTCACATTTGATCATACCAGTCCATCTACCAGAGTCCATGTGGAAAAGTGATTACCTTGCGAAAAATATAATCCACAATATCACAGTATGACTCGAGAGCAGAATGCTTGGCATTGGCTGGGTTGAAAAGTAACTTTTAATGATGCAGAATTGTTTGTAATCCAAAGATGTTTGTTTTTAAGAAACAGTTGGATTCCTTGCAAAAAGGTGTCCTTCATGTTAGAAATGGAATGGTTTGCTACCATGTTTATAGCTGTTTAGTACAGTCTAATAAACTGAGCCAAAGAAACATACTCAGTAGCTGGTAATCTAATTATGCAATAATGTAAATGACATACAGGGAATTCATGTATATTAAATAAGAACAGTTCTTTTTAATATGATCTGTTCACCATTTTTGTATTTGAGTCATTACATAATTCTCTCTCTCTCTCTCTCTCTCTCTCTCTCTCTCTCTCTCTCTCTCTCTCTCTCTCTCTCTCTCTCTCTCTCTCTCTCTCTCTGTTAGATCCATTTATCGTAAGTGTTGCTACAATTGTGATGCTATAGTTGTAACTGTCACACACTCTTTGATCCAGTTATTACGTCTTCTAGATTATTGTACAATCAATAATGCTCAAAATTAGTAGAATGCAACTGATGTACACCTGACCCTTATTGCAGTGCCTAATTCAGGGGCGTTCCTAGACATTTTAGGGCCCTGGGGGCACAGTCCCATTTGGGCCCCCCCTTATGGGGTGGGAGGCGAGCAAAGCAAGCCAAAGCAGCTGGGGGGTTCGGGGCGGCCACTATAAGCCCCCCGGGAAAATTTATAGAATATGAGCAATTGTAGGGTCATTTGAAAGGCACTTGTAAATGCAAATTTCAGAAATTTTATTTCTTAAAACTAGGTGTACAGTGAATAATTGAAGATCCACTTAATTCACTGAATCATTTGACTTTGTATTATATGGGCAAATGGGGCCATTATGAGGGCCCTCAGAGGATAATTAGGACCCCTATAAGCAGTAATCAATGCCTTAGATCGGCTCTGCCCTTACCCCAATCAGCATTACCCACCCTCCTCCGATCCGTATGAGAAAGTCTGTAATGGGCTCTACGATTGGGAGGGTGCCCCTGGAGAGCCCTATTTCTTTTACATAACATTTTTGTTACATTTTTGTTCACAAAATTGGAAACTGGGGCCCTTAAGTGGGCCCCAAACTTTCGGGTCCAAATATAAATGGGGTCCTTGACCATTTTGGGGCCACTGGATTTAGCTTGTCCTGTCATAGCAGCAATGGTTAAATTTCACATTTTGGGGCCCCCCCATCACTTTGGGGCCCAGGGGGTGATTTCAAACAGCGCCCCCCCCCCCCAAGGAATGCCACTGGCCTAACTGTCAATAAATTGTAATGGGCGTTCTGTATGATGAAACTGCTGTATCTGTCAGTTTCCATTTAACAGATTCTCTTGATGATAATGGCATAGATATAGACACAAAACTTTAGTAAAAAGATTGGGTGCACATTATATTTTGGTGTTTTGTCTCCTTGCACATTAATCTAATCTAATTATATACATAGCCACTGTCTTCCCAAACTTCATAGATTCAGTTTCAAATTGGAAAATCATTCATACAAGATTTTGACTTAAAAAGTGATAACTTTACAAACTGTAATGCATAGCACCAAATTCCTTATTAAAACTTTCATATTAAGACTGTGGTAATTTGCAACTGGTTAACTGGATATGCAGCCATTCAGGAGGAATTGATGAACATATACTGTAGATACACGAACGTTATCAGATATTCATCAGATATCTGTTAACCTTTTGACATATGTTCTTGAGAATTAGCATTATAAGTAAAAGGCCATGTTTCTATTTCTGTTATTTCCTTGAGAAAGCATTTGTATGACAAATTATTTTTTGAAAACACGTAAGAGAATGTTGATACTGGAATTTTGTTTTGATTCTAGAGTAATCAAAGTACAAGTTTAAGAAAAATCAAGCACAGTACAGGAAGGAAACCCATAGAGATGATTGTTTAGTGTAACTGGTAATTGTAATCTGTACTCAATAATCATAGAAGAACATTTACACATTATGAAACGAAGTTGATAATTATTATTTATTTTTTCATTTACTTAGCCTGGAAAGTAATCTGGCTCAAAGTGTGCTCATCTGTTATGTAACCAGATGTATGATCAAGCTCTCTAGAAAAGTTCTGTTTCAATAAGAATAAATGTTTTGTCGAGAGACATACGTACTCATGTGAATCAGATTTAACGACCGTCTTCATTAAAATTTAAGTGATATAATTACTAAACCAACTCCATTTCTTATTCCATCTCATAATTAGCCTCGTAGCACTTGTCATTCTTCGAATGTACAAGCACTGCTCTGTTCTTACATTTCTGTAAAGTATTCATCCACAGCTTGCAGTTTCTAAGCCAAAAGTGATAATGATTTTCTTTTTTTCTACATTGTAGGTTAAAATATGGTTGCTCTGCTGTTATCAGTCATCAGTCATAATTTCTCGCCATTACTAGGACCTACCAAAAGGAACCATAGTCATTTCTTCCCATGTAAGATACTCAGATATGGAAATCAATTCATTCTGAAAATGTAGGTATTAGTAGACACTTGTGTACTAGCTTTCGAAGTGGCAAGTGTCTTGTCAAGGAAATCAGACTTGGTTCTAATCTTGAAGATATGCAGGGTGAATGTACGGTTTTTTGTTTGCATGGTTTGTATATTAATAAATATGATAACCAATCTTGTAAACGCTTCCTGGTTCAAGTTCCCAAAACTGAACTAGTTGCTTCAAGCATTTTTGGGGTTGATGTATCAGTTGCAAATGTATTTTGCATGATGTCTGTTAAAATTTTATATATATATATATATATATATATATATATATATATATATATATATATATATATATATATATATATATATAATTATATATATATATATATATATATATATATATATATATATATATATATATATATATATATATATATATATATATATATATATATATATATATATATATATATATATTCTGCATAATGTCTGTTAAAATTTAGAATACATATATTCCAAATTTTAACACTTTATGCAAAATACATTTGCAACTGATACTTGAAACAATTAGTTCAGTTTTGGGAACTTGAACCAGGAAGGTTTGCAAGATCGGTTATCATATTTATTAATATATATAATGTGTGTGTGTGTGGAATCACCATTATTGCCTCCAACATCATGTGATGCAAAGGGTCTATCTTGTGCTTTATCTTCTACAGGTCCCTCATCTCCAGCCACCCTTTTCACAGATCATGTGCAAGTACATTGGTGTCTTCCTACTCTTCTGATGTTAACCGGAGTCCAGTGACACTGTCATATACTGTTCTCCCAAGAATTGCAGAAAAGACAGGCCAGATCCATCTCCATTCCCTTTCATTATCTCATCTGCATTATAGAATTTTTATTATCCTCATGGTATAATTAATTTCGAATTTTGTTCAGTCATCTAATATTTTTTTCAATTTTATTCTTAAATTGTCAACATCATTTTTTAGACCAATCCATTGTAAAACTAAATTTTACAAGTTACCTGTTCTCTTATGCTACACGGATGTATGCACAGCCTCTGCCCATTGGGTCTTGTGAAAGATTTTGTTTTCATGATACTCCATACCCAAACTGGTGTCTGTACTCTGTACCCTTTACTTTGCTAATTTGTTTCTAGCACTTCTGCAGGAGCTCTGGTTAGTGCAGGGTTTCCTTAAAAGTCAAGCTGCTTCATGTACAGTGCCTGTGGTCTAATCTGGCAGTACCATTTTGGGGATGGACAGTACTTGTGTGCAATGCAATCTGAGCTCAGTCTGGGAGACAGCTTGTGCCACGTGCAACATGTGCCTAATGCTGGTCATTCTTACACAGGTTGCAACCCGTTCCTAGTACTATTAGGTTGAAGTATGTGCTTTTGCATCTTCTTGTCTGTTCGTGTACTATACTTGTGACCAGTCTTGATCATCAAGTTCACTTTATTCACTGTCAGTTTCATGTTCAGCAATGAGGATATTATCAAGATTATCTGATCTTTTACTGATTGATACTTAGTCATTTGCTGTTCAGTTGCCTGCAGAGTAGCTGCATGCTCTGTTTCTGACAGGCATTTGCCTGTATTTTGATTCTCATTCTGGCTGAATTTTCTTAGCTGATCATTCTGTTCTGAATCCTGAATTAGTGCTGACCCATTCTCAGATCTGTATCTGTGCAGGGTTTCTAGTACTTGGTCATTGTTTAGAATAGATTTTCCCCCAGGAAAGGTAATTGCTTATTCCCCATGGTAATACACTCAAGATGAGATCTCATTGTCTGCAAACCCATGACAAGGCTTGAACAATTGATAATTATGTAGTTCTGAGCCAAGATCTAGGCTGGTCACTTCTCAGACTTAAGGAATGATATGCCAGCTTTCGATATGGGTAAGAAAACATGAGGCAATTCAATTATGGTTTATTTTCAATCACTCTACAGGTCTTGGATCAACAAGTACCTCAAAACCCTCCATTTATGCAAGATGCCAAAATCTAGAATTGATAAAATTTACATATCTATACAGTAACACTTCACAGACTGTCGAGTATATTACATATAGAATGCTTTGTGAATAAAAGATAAGGAGAAAGCAAAAATATTCTGTAGGTCAGTGAAAAGTTACATTGAACATTACAGTATTTAGGAAATTTTGAAAGTAAATGACTGTGTTTCTTAAACTGGAGTATTTCAATTATTTTTACTTGAGCAGCATAACTGGAAGAAAATGCCCCTACTAAGCAAATACTTAATGACTAATTCTTGTAAATTGTTACTAAATGGCTGTACTGCATATACCGTACTTGCACCTAACCACAACATCAGTTGACCCTTTAAAACAATCTATTAAACTTGCTAGGTATCATAAGTTGAAGCATACACTGAATGGTAGTAAGTACATATTCAATAAGCGAAAAGTAAAGACTGTACGTTCACAATAATAAAGCTGTGCTAAATCAGTAATACTTTGATAAAACACAATTTATTCTAAGATTATGGGATAAACAAATGGTCAACATCAAAAACATTTTCCATAATTTATGAAAAAATGACAATGCAGAAATGACAGTTAAAATTTATAGGCCACAAAGTGAGAATTAATGTTAAAAGTAAATTTAGGTGCTACAATATGTACTGGAAGTAGAAAACAATTACACATACATTACAGTGCTGATATTGAAAAAAAAGTCAATAATTTAGTCATAAAAATTTTTTTCTTTGAAATCAGTATTGGTATTAAACTTCAAGCTCCAGGATTTTCTTTAGTGTCTCCAACATTAATAAGTATACTAAGCACATGATCTGAGAGGTAATTGTTATTGCATTTGAGCATTTCTTTTGTGGATGTAAGCCCAAATATACTTCAGGTCCATCCAACCTACTGATTCCATTTCTGCAACCAGTTATTTGCTCTTGTAAACTTGCACATATTAAGACTGACCTTATATTACAAAAAGCCTACAAAGCCCCAACCCTCTTTGTGAATTAGTTAACAGTGTGTACTTCACTATCTCTTTACCCTTAATATCTATAAACAACTTCACTTTTTAACAAAAACTTTCATTTTGAGCACTTTCCCACTCAGCTGTAATAGAGAAATGTCTTGAGTGAACCTTTAAACAAATACGTATAAAGATGATTTGTATATTCCATAAATAGGATGCAAACATGAATGTTGAAGGAAAGAAGTTATTATTGTACATAAAAGTTACCCTTAGTATGAGCACTGTCTTGTGACAATTTTAACTTTATAATTTTCAAAAGTAAAATTACTATACTGTGACTACAAGCACAAACAAGTTTATCAAAAGGATTATGACTGAAAGGTTCAACATATAGGAAGACATTTTTCCAGCAGAATTTTTTTTAAGCACAGAAATAACATTAAAAAAAAAAAAAAAAAAAAAAAAAAAAAAAAAAAAAGCTTCATTTTCATACCCACACAAGAAGAACTTAGTTTCCTAATTTTAAAGTGAAAGCCTATATTCAATTTACTACAAAAAATACCTTGATTCCCTAGGTTTACAAGTAAACAGCGATATTCGTATGACCACACAAAGAAGTTAGAAGTTTAACTGAATTCCTCCTTACAACAGAGGATTTTGTGTCTCGTCTGCTTCACTCTTATGTGAACATTTTGTAGAACCTGGTTATCATAAATCGGTAATTATCAACTTTCAATATCTACATTGCACAAATCCCTGCTATAATCAAGTAAAATGACAAAATAATCTACAGTAATTAAATGTAAAAACTACCATCTACTCCACTGAAAACATTGGCACTAATTTTAAGGAACATACTCCCCAAAAGAAAGCGTTTTGTGTTTCCTCTAATTAGGGAAAGAGGTTGTGCAATGTTTTAGGATATGTGCTTTGTAGGTCAACAGAAACAAAACTGGTATTGAACAGTCCTCCTATAAATTTTGAGTTTAGAATATTAGTAACAATAATTTAAATACAATATCTTCAACTGTTTTGTATAAAAAGACCAGATATAAAAGGGGTATAATTAGTACAGAAGGTAAATTGTTTTTTAAATGGAGTATAATGATAGTACACTGATCATAAAACTAAGTTGCAGTGAGAAAGCAAATTTAGACTTTTCAGCAAGGGTGCCGAGTACCTCTGGGATAAGACAAAACCTAATTTGTACTACCAGCATATTATCGAAGTAGTTCCTCCTGTAGTATTACCCATTTTTCTACTAGCAATGGTATACCTGGAAAAGGCTGCTACCTATTACCATGAGGATATAATTTAATGATATGTATCATTAAATTATGTCCTCATGTATCACTTAAACTGCATCTCAAAAGAGGAGTAGGTAAAAGACTGGAAAGGAAATGAAGAAATACAATATTACAATATACAAATATAAGGCGATCCCCTAAAATACTTCTGCATTTACAAATTAATGTACTGTAAATTAACTATTCAAACACAACTGATTTGATTCTTTAATATATAATCCAACAAAATGGTTTTACACAATGGGTTTTACAGGTTTTATCAAGGTCTGATTAAATCATTACATTAATGTACAAATTATATAATCTACATATTTTAATTTTGTCCCTAGAACTGTTTTCGTAACACAATACAGTAATAGGCAGCCTATTTCTGCTGACATGGAAATCCTCAGTTACAACAAACCTGAAAACCTCTAATGCACCTGTCTTAATCAAAACTGAAAACCTCTAATGCACATGCTCAAGTTCTGCATATGGTACAGCATACACTCCCTTCTCACTTTCTGAGAAATGACATAAAGCGTCCAGGGAAGGGAGAAGGGCACTTATATAATTAATGAGTTTGTCTGAAAAGCTTTTATTACAAAAAATTGTTTCACTGAGAAAACTGGCTTGTTGCATTAGACATAGTTTAGCAAAAACTACACCAGATGAATATTTGGATCCATTTGTATAAATTGTGTAATGTTGGCCTTTACATCATGTGTTTTACTGTGTGTTGGTTATGATGTTCCATGGTGTATTAATAATTTTTTTTATATAGTAAAAGGGTGTACAGACAAACTTTATGCTTAATCCAAGGACAGGATAGTTCTAGTAGAATATTGGTAGAGATGTTTTTATGTTTATATTTATCAAAAAAGTTCTGTTGGCTTTATTTGGGAATGGTTGTGGATGGTTGTTGAAGTTGGTAAGTCACCTGCCTGAATGATTACAGTCGTTTGATGCAGAATCATAAGTTTGGTTTCCAGTCTACAACAGATAAAAGAAAAATAATGCATTGTATAAAATTTGGGTTGATCTTTCAGTTCCCTAAGGTGTATGTAACAGTGTTTATCAAGTTTAATGCACTTTTACTTTTGAATTTTATGCATGCAGTAAGTGCTCTCCAGTTCAGGCATGGATAAAAGAAATTTAACCTATAAATTTTACTGTTTGGCTTGTCCACATAAATAGGCAATGCATGATTAATGGGCTTGTGATGTACTGGTAGGCGAATACAAAATAAGTGTAACTAAAAATATTGTGACAGCAGCACCTTATAAAAAATTTAATTTATTTAAATGCTCCAGTCAGTTTTAAATCTCTGCAAAACAACTGTAAATGATTACCTTCATAACAAAACAAAAAAAATGCAGGTAGCATAAGGCCTACCATAATAAACTTGATACAGTAAATCTGCTAAGAGAATTATCAATAGTTGTACTCATATATTTACGACAACACTCGGTATAATTGCAATCACTGCTTTTGTTGCTTCCTGGTAATTTGAGACTAAATATTACTGCTTATTAAAACTAATAAAATAAAAAAACTTAAATTTTTGGCAACGAAATTTAAAAAGGCAATAATTACTTGGGGGTCTATTCTTAATACTTGAATTATTCTTGCTGATCAGAATTCATAAAATAAGCTCTAAATTTCATTACTGTCAACAAAAATAAAAACTAACATTTATAAGGCAACCAAACCTCTACCCTGAACTCTAGATCATTTTCATAACATGAAAGACCAGACTACTCTTAAGGAATACCAACATAAAACAAGCATTCTGTACAGAAGAAAAGATTAAAATTTGTAGGCATTATGACTTTGGGGCACAAAATCAATCAAAAATAAATATAAGTAAAATAAAAATACAAAACATGCCACAGATTTTTAAAAGGATCTCTTTAGCATATACAGTATTCACTTGTCCCTATAAAGATACTGCTTCTCTTGCTAATGCTAAAAACTCATTTACATGCCCAGCTAATGAATTTTTATATAATACATGACACAGGTACAAAAACTTTCAGATTTACCAGCTAATTTCACAAAATACACTACTGTACTATACGTAAATTTGATGTCTGAAAAAAGTTGCATTACAAACCATTCACAAAAAATATCATTCATGGAGTCCAAGTATTTATTGTGTAAAGGGATGTATACTGCACTGTTTAAAACTGGAGAATGATTTGACAATTTTCTATATTCTTCTAGATATGCAATAAACAGCTTAACCAGACCACTGAGTTCACAATCTTCACTCTAATAGGGCTGACTACAACTACAACTAACATTTATAATTCACGGTCAGTAACTAATAATCATTCCATTTTTTTTAAAGAATTTTCCTGTGCCTTAGCCCAAAATATGCACAAAGAAAATTACATGGATTTTTCTGGTACAGTACTTTGATAAACATTACACAATTACCATTGGAACTCTTTTAAGTTACAGGCAATAGTATTCAGTGAAGATATTTCTGAAGACTTAATAACATTTTGCTCTGTTCAAATTGCTGTTGTAGAACACAAGCAAATAGCCCAAATTTATTATCTCATATGACAGAAAAATTAGCACCACAATTTGTCTGTCAAAATGTAACTACTTCAGTTTTATTCCACATTAAATTTTCTCATTGGGTTAGATTAAGTCATTAAGTCAGCTAAATTTCATATGCTCACTTTTTCTTCAATTATTCCATGTTCTGTAGAAGATAAAAAGGTATTCTCAAGAAAATATGAATACAGTACTGTCATTAGGGTAATCTGGTTCTTTATGCCTCAACAAACATAAATTGTAAAGCGTAAATTAAGAGTTTGTTGTAGCTGTCCCCTAATATCCTTTGGGAATCATAAACCTAAAGGCACAAGGACCTTTCTAATAATATTTTCAGGCTTACTGGAGAATATATTTTTCTTTTGCCTTGATTGACTGTCCTACACATCTATTGTATCTACACCAATGACTGATGAAATTCAAAGTTAGGTTAACACTTATATTTTCCAGATTATTTCATCACTAATAACTTTAGTTTTAAATAACCAATATAAAATCTAGGGATAGTTTTAGGCTTTCAATTAGATTCTCGAGTTTCTCAAATTATGAAGTGTGCTAATGAGCAGTTTGTTGTTTACTTTTCGGTGATCTTTAGAGAAAAATATGGTATTCCTTTTGTTATTTTTACTATATGAGGGAAACAATCTTCAATTGACTGACTATGTACAACCAAGAAAAAGTTTAAAACATTAAAAGTAAAATATGGGAAATTAAGCATGTAAAGTAATAATCATTTGTGCCCGAATGTGATGGACTCTCAGTGAGGAGCTCTGATCAGTGTGTATGCCACATTTCTGTTCATTAAGATTGAAGAATAATTCATAATAATAATTTGAATTTGTATATTAATTAAAAATGGGTTACTTTGATTGTCATTATATGTGATCTGGTCATTCAAAGGCTTCCTTTTTCACGAAATATTTTTCATCAGAAGGACAAGTTTGGCAACATTCATAAATGGCACTAATCCAATTTCAACCCACTTCCTAGAGTAGCCACCATATAGTCCTTGAACAGTAACTACCTATACTTCTGTAGACAGGTGAACTTGTTAACACTGGCTCTCATTGATGAGTAAAAAATGTAATGGTATAAGAATAGGTTTTTAAATATACCAATATGATGAGAATATCAAATAGGGTGGCATAAGTATCATCTTTAAAGATATTGTAGCATATGATAATAATGATCAAACTGAAAACCAAGTTAAAACACCTAACTCTTATAAGGTTGATCTAAAGGGACTGTCTTTAATAAAATATAAATAATCTAATAAAAATGCTGCTCTTAAATAATTGGATAAACCAAAATTGATGATGGTTCTGAAGTTGGACAACATAAGAAAGAGGGCAGACAAAACGCTGTGAAAATGAGAGATTTTGAAGAAACCAGCCACATAACCAAGTTGATTCGTTACATTATACATATAAAAAAAAAAAATAAGTTAACCCCCTCCCCCAACAAGAAAACTCAAAAGTTCTGTCATCCTGAATTGCATTATATCCAGAAAGCAGTATGTTCAAAACAGAACATGTCATTCCTTATTTTTTTCAATCTTATGCATAACCACTTTTATACCTTTACAGACACTGTTCTAACCCAAGCCTGCTTAAAAGCTTTCAATCATAGTCTTGTTATCTATATGGATCCTATTTGTTTAAAAGTAGAAGTACTTGCATATTCATGAAATTTTTCAGCATTACACTGACCACTTACCCTACATTAATTTGGTACTTCATATTAATCAAAATAAGATTAAGCATAATGATCAGAATCTTTGGATGTGAGATGGTAGGACATAAACTCTTAAGATTGAAAATTATGCTTAACAAATGTGAGATTAAACTAAATTTAATGCTTAACTCTCTGAAGAAGTATAAAGAAGTCATTGATCTTTACTGTGCCAAAATATAAAAATTCTGTGGTGCCGTATGATCATCTTAACCCCTATATACCATGCTAAACATCCAATTTTTTGGGACAAGTAACAACTTACAAACCTGTTTGCTATAGTAGAGTATAAAGGAATGTACTGTAATACTGCTACAAGACAACCTACTGTTCATTCTTATCAAGGCAATGGTCAGCATCAGCTTATAAGAACAAAGTACTTGATACATACTTTGAGTAAAATATTTTGTAAAATTAACTGTCTAAAAAATCTGTCCCTGAGTTGCAGATATTTAACAATGTTAGTTATTAATGGTTTTGTTTTTACATTAAATTTCAGTAACCTTGCATTGACTTCCAAAACAACTGAGGCATGTAACATAAGCGCAGTTACCTTATAGGGACAAAGTTGGCTTCTGAAATGCATTATAACTGATAGTTTAATTATCAAATAAGACGATTTCATTCCTATACAACTTTATACATACAAAAGTAAGGTCATAAACTACAGTATTTAAACATACTGTAAGAACAATATCTTTCCACCTATACAATATAAACATTTACAATCTATTTTTTGGCAAATTCAACAGGTAAAACTTTTAGGAAACTAACACTAAGTCTAGTTTAACGATTATTCTTGGCCATACTGTGAATGGCCCAATTAATTGATGTCTTCCAAGCATTTGACAAGGCTTCATCAAACTTGGAACGAAAGTGTTCCAGAGCTTCCTCCTCTGTTAGATCCAGTTTCTGTGAAAGAGAGCACTATAATCAGCCATATATAATTAAACACTGTAATACTGGCAAAAATCCATACATAAGCATAACAATTCTCTTATATAACTCCAATTATGTGACATCCTTGGGACCGAGGCCTTGTCAAACAGTAAAAAATTTAGTAAGCCAATGGGTTTGTTTCAAAACAAAAATAGTTTACCAAGACTAGGCAGTCTAGATAGGTAAGGGAAATATACTTTTATTATCACTGTCATGATGGGATTCAACTGAACTGTAGCAAGTATCTAGTATTTAAGATAAAATATATTCATACCTAAGGTATTTTCATTTAACAGATTAATCATACACCTAACACTTACCCAACATAAAGAAAAAACAAAGAAAAATTACAACAATCAGTTGCTTACCAAAGTCTCTTTTAAATAATTTAACTCCTTCTCACTCTTTAATTCAGGTAGGCCAGTAGATATCATCATGGCAAAAAGGGATATGATGAATGAACCATAACGACGTAAAATAAGGAAAGCCTGCAAAAAGTAAAAGTAAATGAGTGATGCTGCATGTATATTTTCTTAGGTATATTCCAAATGAGAAACAAAAGAACGATACAGTACACTTGAAATATCAAGACTTGACTTTCCTACAAGTTAAATCATAAAAAAAAGTTTTATTGTAATTTTAAAAAACAATATCCATATAAATGTGACAGGACAGCCCCAAATGTAAGTAAATGGATGGTGCAGCAAAAATGCTCACTTTCCTAGCTATCTACTTATAAGAAACAGTGGACTAAGAGTTGGCTTTAAATACCTTAACTTTACTCTCCTACAAAGTAATTTATCATCCATAAAAACCTAAATGTTTCAGCCTGATTCTAAAAATAAGTATCATCAAATAATTGATTCGACTTTTAATACAATTTACGAGATTTTGAAGGACTATAATGAGTATACTAAAATGAACCTTTTACATTTTTCACGTCATAGACACGCACTTATTACTTTGTGAAAGCCATTACTACCAATCTTGGTAGAGATAAGACTGAATCTTAATTGGGAACAGGTATAATCAGATGGCTTGCAAGATTCCTCCGCAATGGGAAACAAGTGTCTAACCTGCTTCATTTGTAGAGCCTAAATTGCTTAACTAGCTGGTAGAGCTGAGAGAGTTAAGCAAGTATTACATCAGTTTCTCTCCTCACATGGTCAAGACATGTTCTCCACTCTTCTGTCCTGTGTACTTACTCCCAGGCATCCCATCAGGTTCAGTTTCTCAAATACGGTATACCTTTTCTCCATCGTATTCTCAAATCTTCCAACTGATCTTTATCCTTTACTTCCATATCTACTATTCTAAATGGCCCTCTCTCTTTCACATCACAAGCCTCATATATACAGTCTTTGAGATCTATCTATTCTCTAGCCCATACCACCATACATCTGATCAACTTCCTCCTTTGTTACATGGCTTTCCCAAACCATTCTAGCTTGAAGTTTGGTACTACAAACCTTGTAAAAGCATGGTAAATTCTTGTTCTCTTTATTAGTTATATAACCCTATCCACCTGTAATCAGGCAATTTCTTTCACTTAACTGTCTGTTGTCAGTCTATTTTTCTTACTGCTCTCTCTCTATACCCACTTCACAATCTAGTAAGTCCTCAAGGTAGAAGAAAAGTATACTACTGCCAAGGCTTGTCTTGCCACCAGACAGCAGCAAAGTCAGATGCTTCAACAGAGAACTCATGTGGTGACTTGGGGCAAGGATCCTGGCAAACTCCAGAGGTGCTGCAGTTTCAATATGGAGCACTTGAGCCCTTCCAGACAATAAGGAGATAATTTATGGAGGGTAGATAAATTGTTATCTAGAAATAAAAGTCCCTGTGATCAATCAGTCCCTAATATTTCCTTCCTGGATGGAGCAAGGAGGTAAATGATAGGCTTCTATCCTTCCAAAGTTTGAGAACACCAACGTAACTGTAGAAAACAAGGAATTCTTACTACCTGACAAACTCTTTGAATACTGTAGAGCCTCTGGCATTTTAGATGGATATTAGCTGGGACAAAAGTGATGTCATGGCTCCCAAAAGGCCAGGAAATAACCTACTTGCAAGATTTTGATGACCTGACATGACTCCAAGTTGGTGTTCCAAACATAGAATTATGTAAATAGATGAATGATGTAAGGATAGGATAAAAGGTTATCCTGAACAATGAAAACATTTGGAGAAGACCACAAGATGCCAACACACACGTAAAAAAGTACAACAGTTAATCACTGGGGATCTGAGGTACCTGCACCAATCTACCATGAGCAGCAGATCATCTTGGTTTTGCCAAGGATGAGAATGTTTGGTGGATGTGCAGATGCAAGAATAGGTTACGATCGAGTATTTGGTTTGTGATGAAACTAACTCGATTTGATTTTTTTAAATATCCTTTAATAGGAAACCATAGGTTTTATACAACACTCTAAGAAAAAATGATGTACTCACTAACAATCAAAGTCAGATTAGCATGTTATGAAAAAGTGGGGGATTATTCATGTGGAAGAAAAGAGTACACTGGTCACTCAATCAACTTAAAAAACACAAAATATTCTCACCTGCTCACAGAACCCTTTGAATTTTATAAACTCCTCTGAGCGAGTTTGTCGTCCTTTGGTTATAACATGAATGAAGTCATGTGTTAAGACAAATGGTTGTCGCTCTCTCTTAATACCAAATTTTTCTTTAAAGTGGCCAAGAATATGTCCAAAATCAATATGGAAGAGTTGGCCATTCTTCAAAATCATTATATTATCTGAATGACGATCAGCAATTCCTAATACATATGTTGCAACACAGTATCCGGCACAGGACAAAGTGAATTCATGAATAGCTTTGTTCAACATGCTTTCTGTTGTGTTGTGATCCTTTAGCCATGCTGTGGAAATAAGATGCATAATAAGTAACTATAATAAGCACAGTCTTTCTTCTTTTGTAAAGTTTTGGAGAAAATCTTGAATGCAGAGAAAAAGTATAATACGCTTAGTCTTTCTTTTATTGTAAAGTTTCTGAGAAAATCTTGAATCTTAAGTTCTATCTGATAAACTAACACCAACAATGCTTTGAGAACAGCATTATAAACAACGTTATCATTATCACTAAAGAATGACAAATTAGATCAGTGCTGCAAATAAAAACTGCTGAGAGTAACTGGGAAATATAATCTCCCATTATATGCCTCATATAATGCATTATTATGGGCTCCATGTATAATCATCTTTTTTTGGTACTTTTATGCAAAGTGTAATCACAAAAAGAATTTTATTTGTCACGCAAGAAGTTAATCAAAACTACAATGTGTCACCTTTCCCATGCTCATCATAACAACTACAGTAAGGAGTAATGTCTTTTCCACTGTTGCAATGAGAATTTAACTTTTTTTAAGGTTATACTTTTGTAATGTGCACTTCAACAAAGTACAAAATATAGAAAATATAGTGCTGTCCTTATTCAGTAGATACATACCTAAAAGTGACCCTTTCCGGAAAGCACATGTAGCACTGAACACTCCTTTCTGTCTCTGGATATTAGCAATTGTTTCTGCATTAAGGACCACCTGAATGATTCCTTCTCTATTGTCAGTGGACATACAGCTGTATGGGTTCATTCTGGAAAATATTTTCAAAATATGATATACATTGGTAAACATGCAAAACTTAAATATTTTTTTTAGATTCACACATTTCTCCCTAATGCCCACTTAAGGTAAAGTAAAAATATTGCCATAGAAGGCAAGACAACTGTCTCCCTTCTTAACAATCATTCCTTAATTCTCTCTGCAGACCAAATACACACCAATAACATATGATGGAAGATACACACCAATAACATATGATGGAAGATACACACCAATAACATATGATGGAAGGGCATTTTTATCAAAATTGATTAATTGGTAACTTTCAAACAAAATATTACTTTGATTACTTAAAGAAGTTTAATAACTCCTGAGCTCTTTCACTATTGCTTTTGTTTGATTGGGGTACTGTCAAGTGGAGAGTACAGATGCTATGAAGTACAATTCCTTTTATTTTAGGACAGCAGCAGGGTATGTCCCTTCCCCTATATCTACACGGAGTCCCATTTTAATCCTTGGGGTTGATTATAGAGGAATTTTTTTTAGAAGCTCCTCATAGCTTTAAGACAAGGAAGACCTTCTGGATCCTGGCAGCTATGATTGGTTTTTTGCTGACCCTTATCAAGTTTTTTTTCTTCAAGTGATGGAATATTCAGTGATGATCTGATTGTTTTGAGGTAAGGTTAAGATCATGAAATATAATTTGTGCTTTTGACTGGAGAGTCAACATTTTTTATTTGCTGGTGTTAAAAATTCTCTTAAGTGGACCAGCAAATAAAACTTATATTTCTCTCTGAAATTAAGTCAATTTTATTTTTATTTTTTTTTCTATTCATTTCTTGCATGTGTGGATATCATTGTTTATTATAATAAGAACCTGAAATGATTTAAGCGACCAAGTAAGAAAAACCCTTTACACAAAATTCAGTTAATTTTACGTCAGAATCAAAATAAATATATGTGGAATTATTGAATTAACTGCAAATCAGAGAACAAAGAAAAAATTCAATACACAAGATAACACATCCTGAAATACCGTCACTAACTGATAATATTAAATCTCTTTAGGAAAACTAGGAGAAAAGAATAAAATTACTGGATGAAAATAACTGAGAACGAATAAATCAAAAGGATTACAATGAAAATCCTAACTCCAAACTACCACAGCAAAGCATGGGAGACACTCAACAACATTTAATTGTGAGAGACAAGCGAATAAGCTCAGCAGTTTCTAACAACCAATAGTTCAGAGGTCCAACTGTTCAGACAGCTATTCTTAGCTCTTCTGCTTCTTTTGTCCTTCAGATTTTAAAACATCATGTCTGGGGACACTGCAATCATGATTTGAGCTATATATGATTTATAGGCTTCGTATGAATAAAGGCATTTTCCTAGTAAACCACAAAGCAACTTTTGTCCATCTAACTGGCCCTTCCAAAACAACCTCAAAAAAACCGGATAAAAGGAAATGAAAAAGATGAAGCATTAAATTCTTTTGTGTGGAGAATGTTATACAAATATCCACCTCTACACAACTGTCAACAAATGAGTGTGCCAGATATGCTTCCTCTCATATAAAAGCCATTTTATCAATATCTCACGTTCCACAAATTTTAGTCATTTTACATTTGGTTTGTCGAGCAAAAGTATACTGAATATGTATAATAGTAAAATAGTTGGTAGCATTCACAAACATTATTACAGAACTCTAAACTCACCTGAGATCTAGTCCATTTTCCTTCCATAACTTATCCATGATTTTGATCATTTGTAGAGTGAGCATATCTTGGCGGAGGTCATCCCCTTCCTTGTACAACATATATATGCTTTTCCCATGAGCATCTCCATTCTCAAATACTAACCACAATGGTGCCATCTTACTGTCCTTGAATTTACATTCTTCATGCCTGCAAAGATATACAAGACATTAACATATCATCCAAAAATGCTGACTAAAATAAAAATTTATCATAACAATAAACAAAAATTTACCAAAACAGAACAAATTCTATCATCTTAACAAGAAGTGCTCTTATATATTGGGGAAATGGAAAATTGCTTGTAATATAATAACTCCAATACTGTACTTGAAATATTTAAGCCACATTTTAAAAATTTTCTACTGAATAGTTTTTCTACCAAAAAAACAGGGTCTCATCCACAAATATAATTTGGACAATTAGTTATCAAAGCAGCAACCCAACTACAATCACTTAAACTCTACGACTTGTATATATAACACTTAAGGTGAATATGAACAAAATACATAATCCTTTAAGGCAAAACTGCCACTTGCAAGGATCTCAATCATATTAGTCCTGAGAAGACCCCACAAAAAGATCTAGTCCAACTTGAAATCAATTTTCAGTTGTAGTGTCAATAAACTTTGCTGGGTTTCTGCTGACATAACAGGCTAAAAATGCTACATATTTCAACATTTCATGAAAAAATATTGGCAGTCCTCGCAATCATCACAGTCAAGCACTCCATTAGAAAATGATGCATGTCACCCTTGAAACCAAAGGAAGCTGGAAAGAATAATCTACTCAGGCCATAAACCTTGATGCCTTAGGGTGGCCCTTCTGTTTAGGAGAAACATCAGACATTCCATACAATTTTTTGAAGTCCAAGAGAGATAGGCTTAAACAAAGTCCCATGCTTTTAAAGAAATAAAGTCAAAGAAAAGAAGGAATCCTCCATTTACAACCGCTTTTCAGTTCTGTTGTTTAAGTATATTCTCCAATTCTGCTAACCCTCAAAACCAAACATTCCACAGTTCCAACCCACATGCACATTTAGAGGGTCTATCCAACCGAGTAAAGAGTCCTTTAAAATGCTGTATATTAAAGGAAAAAACTCTGTGTTCTCCTCAAACTTCAATCCTATGACCAAAATTACTGAATTTTGCATTTGAGTCAGATGTGGAGGACTATCTTATCTAGTGTCATTGGCTACTGCTACTTTCAAATCCAAGTCAACAGGAATTCAAGTATCAATTCTCAGGCAAACTTCATACATTTCCAGAGGCTGTGAAATATGGAATCTCCATTAAAAGTCAAAGTAGGCAAAAGGCTAAAGAGTATAACTGGAATAGTTGTTAGCATAATTGGAGAAAATAGTTTTCAATAAGATAACTAAATAAGCTTAGTCCAGTACTGTACTACCAAGTTTGCTGTCAAATGTGCTAGGCATGAGAACTGAAACTCTTTGTGTGCCTGAAACTCATGATCCATAGCCTGCATGCCTGGTGCACCAAGTAAGCTAGCAGAGGATTTTCTTCTGGAACATTCCCAATCTGGAATTCGTGAATACCATACATCTCTGCTAATGTAAATAATGGGTTTGTTGTAATACAATTATACACATTAACTTTACTTACTTTATACTGCTTATTCTGTACATTGGGTCAATTGGGTTTAAAAAGTGGGATAGTGCTGCTCTACTCTTTGGTTGTTTCATGTAGTCCCTCATACACTTTTCAGCACGATCTCTTACTGATCTATTTTCACTTACAATTTCTCGGACCTCTGAAAAGGTAATGTTTCATCAGTCATGAGCATCATTATAAAAAACCTGAAATATGTAAAGGTTCTTCATGATAACAACACACTAATATATTTGTATCAATTGAGCCAGTGTTTCATCAATTTTCTCCTTTCTGTCCTTACGTTACATTTAGGGAGAATTTAGCTTAGTCAAAGTAAAATTCTCAGTGGCACTCCATCAGCACAAGCTACAATGCTTTTCCATCTTTCCCTCTTCCTCACTTTACCCTTTAGTCCCTGCCCACCAAACTTTAGCTCTTCAACTTTGTCTTGCTCCAATTTTCACCCCTAACATGATATTTCTACTAAGTCTCCTTTGTCCTACCAATCTAAACTCTCCAACCATCTTTTTCTTGAGACGCAAACTCTTCACCTACGTGGCTTTCAACATATTACATTAATCTCCATGTATTTTCCTTTATCAAAGGCTTTGTACTCTGGTTTACAAGTCATGTCAAGCTGGGAAAACTTTTTCTGGAACCTCACAAAACTTTTAAATTTTCAACTTGTGAAAAACTTGTGAAAGAAGCCCAACTATCTGTTCTTAGTATTTTTTTAAACCGTGGGATTCTATGGCCTTCAGTTTGCTTGTAAGAGGCATATGAAATTACAGTCACTGTGGCTCCTTATTCAACATATTCAAGTATATATCACTACAAAATTAAGACTGAAGGAATTTATCTAAGGTGGACTCCTACTCTCCACAGATTTGCTTGAGGAGAAGACATACTGTTGCATTTCACTTACAACTACCTCAAAATGAATAATCTGGATATACAACTGATTTTCATAGTTCAATGCACAAACAGCCCATCCAGATCCAGGTCAACACTGACGGCCATCCTACCTCACTTTCATGCTTTAAGAACAATCAATATCACATTCAAATTGATGTTGTAACATCAAGAAAGGATCAATCTTGAAACAGACAAAGCATAAAACTGTGGATTAATTTACCTAGAGCAGCATTAAACTGTTAATAAGATTAACAAAACTGCTCAACCACAGTATAGGAGATGGAGAGTTTCAGGTAAAATTTACTTAGACACTAGTATATACCTGCCATGGACTTTTTATCTTCAGTATAAACCTCCTTGATATGGGTTAGCAGAAGTTCCATAAATAAGCTACATGGAAATTGAAGTACTGTACGTTAAACTGTATGGCATAATTAATATGTACATATCACCCAAAATAACTTTTTCCACAAAAAGAATATCTTTAATCACTGATGATTACTAATCTGGCTTCTGCAAACTACTGTTGGTTCTACTTTTCTCACCTCAGCCATAGCAGTTTACTGTAACTGTTCTGGAGGAAAAAGAATAAATCTGATGTGTAGACTTACTAAGTTGATGGTAACAGTTTATATTCCAAGATCTCACCTTTGAACTTTTTAAGGGCACCCAACTGCCGAAGTAAAATCTTCATATGTTCAACTGAGCCTCTACAATATGCTTCTAAAATGAGTCCAAATCTAATTGAAACAGCTGGCATATGCATTTCAGATCTGAAAACAATGAATAGGGAAATTACAATTACAACTACATTTATCAAAAAAAAAAAATTAATTATTACACATCTAAACAGACACTTTAAAACAGGCAAATTTTCAACATCTGAATACAGTAATCCCCAGTAATTTCTTTCCCACTACCCACAATTCACATATATTTACAATTTTTCCAATCACCATCATCCACATGCAAGACTGTTCAACTGCACCTTTAAAAAACATTGCGTGTCTATGGGTTACTTAAGTGGTGATGGAGCCATTACTAAGGCTAATCCCTACTTCAACCACAACTGCTACTACTACAGCACATTTTAATCACAATTATGTAGCTTAGGTAGCCTATCCTGATGAGAGTCTAAATTGAGATATTGTGCTTGCTATAGTTCTGTATTAATGGGCTTATATCGAGGCTTTAAGTTCTTATTTGTGTGAATTCTACAGACTTCATTGACCTGGGATGAGTTTGCATAAGCCACGCTAAACAAATTTTACAATGTTAGGTTTATTGTAGGCTAAACATAATTATACTTTAACTGTAATTCACCAAATTCACATCCCTTTGTATCTATAGCACAAATAACAGGTAGGTTACTGTACTGAAATACTAACCAACATAAATACTGCTATCTCCACTAAGGTTCACACTTTACTGACAATTCTGCTAACCACTGGTGCAATTAAAAGTATTAATCAGAATTCTTCATAACAGTTACTTCACAGCACTGAGAACTGACCTAAAATATAATACTTTAATGAAGAGCAAACTGTATTACCTCAAATGCCAAAAGAAGAAATGGCCAATGCGCATATTCCTGAGAGCTCTGTTTAAAAGAAACTCAACCAGATGGCAGTGCAAATAATTTTCATGCTTCAAAGCTTGAACTAGCTGAAGTAGGTACAACAACAGGTCGTCATCACTGAAAAAAATAAAAGAAAGCACTTGATTCACTTCTTGAATTCAGTAGATGGAACCAAATTTAAGTTTTTATAACATAAAACATATTTTTCATATAACACCATCAATCACAGCAAGCTTTCACTGCAATCTATGGAATTCCAGACACTGCATTCCGAGGGTTTCAGGTCTCATTTTGCGCATGAGCCTCTGGAAATTCAGCTTCACTTCCAGTCTCCATTTAGAAGGAAAAGACCTCTGGATTATCTCTGATATTATTATTATTATTATATTTATGGTTACTTTATTGTATCATTATATTTATATATTTATTTTTTATTTTTATATTTATTTTTCTGAAAATTGCCCTTTCGATGCTTACAATGAACGATACCATGTACTCCTTAAAGAAGTAGTCAATGCAAGCAACCTTCGAGTTCCTACTTTTATTAATAGCAGTTTTCAATTTTATGAGTGATTCTCTACACATATATGCATTTACTATGTTTGCCAAATAACAAAAAACAGTATAATAGGAAATAAAGCACCATCATAAGTAATGCACATCATCCTGTTATCTGAATAATTCCATCATGAGCCACATCGGCCAGTGAGCTCCAGATCTGTAATCCCTGAACTGAAACACTAGTCTTGTGGGCAGATTTATTGTAGCTATGAACAACTGGAATTAGAATGTAAAATTTAAGCCGAAGACCAAGCTCTAGTACCTATGAGGTAATTCAGTGCTGAAAGAGAAATTGAGAGTAAAGAATGTTTTAAAGGTGTAACAGAAGGAAAACTTCACAATTGCACTAAGAAACAACTATTTGGAGAGGGAGGAGAGTAAGATGGAAGAAAGATAATATAAAAAAGGAGTTCAGGAAAAATCATAGTAATAACAGAAATGTCATTAGATGATCTTCAAGGTAAAGGAGAAAGTATATCATATGCCATGGGTTAAAAGATTTTGGGATTTCACTTTCCCTCTTCACTTTCATACATAATCACAGGATTAAATTTTGAGAGTGAAGTTGACAATTTACACTACTGTACCTTGAAAAGTTGTTCGCAATTCAGAGTTGCTAAACATAAACAAAATGGGAACGGATGGCATCCAATAACAAAAGATGACTGTTCAAAAGGATTACAATGCTTAGGAGTACATTAAAAAAATCAGATAAGCAACAGCACTAAACTAATGATCTTATGCTCTCTAACCTTTTCTTGGAAATACAATTACATACTGTAGGTCTTGTACAATTGAAAAGTACTTTCACTCTCAAAAAACAAAGCTTATGATGCTGGCACTCATCCAGACTCACATCAAGAACTAATAGTAAAACAATAAAAGACTAAACTTTAAAAAAGAATGCCACCATATACCTATAAACATTTTTCGTTCTATTTTTGTTATTCTTGGTTATCTTGCATAGTAAAACAAGACTATTCTGAAGTACTTCTTAACATATACTTTTAAAAAATGAAATTTTATAATGTCCCATTTTACAGTCAATGTTAGATAAAAGTATTCAAGTGTAGTAATCTTACCACTATTTACATCAATTGTTGGCTGGTAATTTGCTACAACAGAATGAATGTTACCGACGTGTCACCAAATATTTCTTCAACATACTTGCCAATAGAAGGAAATCACTGAAAAGCTATCAAAACGCAAAAAATACACACACTCCATTATTGACACTAACAAGGAAGGAAATCTCACCTGAGATGGACAAGGCAATCTATGGCATAACTTCTCACAGAAGGTTCTGCATACGCATAATCTAGAAGCTCTAATGCATTCTCAGGAGGGAGCCTGGGCCATTCTTTCAATAATGCTATCATTTCTGCAACCTACAAAAAGACAAGTTGGGATTTAAGACTTGAAAATAAAATTCTGACCAGTTTTACATCTAATTTATGATTACTTGTCCTTTAATATAAGTAGTCTTTGTAATCTTCCTGGTTCTTGTTATTTTAAGCTAACTTCTCTATCTCAATGTGCCATGTAATAATCAGTGGATAAAATTGTTTCTTAAAAATCGTAGCACTGAAAAAACACGAATAAAATCAACAAACCTCTGCTTTATTGTCCCATTCAACACACTGCAACAACTTTGGTAATACATGGGGGACTTGGTCACGTAAAACATTACGCAATGACCAGAGCATCTTGCGTTCTTGTTCATGAAGTTCTGTTAGGGGATCACGATCAGCAATTTGTCTCACTTCTTCCATCATGTCTGCGGTTGCTACAGGCTGCTAAAAGTTCAGAACACTTGAGCTTAAGTTGCTGCTAGCTTATGTACTGTACATTAAAATTTTGAACTAAAATCCCACCAAACTTTATTAGACTTATTCAGTGTGTTAAATCTCCCTAAATGTGTATTTTCTGATGTCTTGAAGACACACCATACTAATAGCTTCCGGCGACTGTTCACACATGCATGCCTCTAAACCATCAGCAGGAAGAAGCTCCTTCCTATCAAGTCTATTACAGCATATGCAGTTGTTTCCTTCACGTCTTGTATAGATCATTAAAATCAACAAATTTATTCACCATTTCATTCAGTTTTTTAAGCCATATGAAAACATTTTTTTACTCTCCAGGAATGATTTCCAAGAATTTAATCCTTACTTGTGATGAAAAATTACACTAGGAAAAGCTGTTAACTAAAGATAATAGACTACTTCAGCAAATGCTGATTATTTTTTCTTAATCAAAAATATTCTTACCTCCTCGGTTAAAGCAATCTCTTTGGCAAACGATATGATTTTATCTTTTGCTGGGAAAACAATTGCAGAGCTCTGTTGGTATCTTGTGAAAGAAATTGTCAAGGTAACAGCCTGGTCATGGTCTGGATTACTGACAAGCGTGCCCAAGGGATTCGGCATGTCAACATCTCCTTCATATACCTTCCAAGCATAGAGGGTCATAGATCCAGCTTTCAGCTGGTTTCTATAGTCGTATACTGCTGTGTTGACCCAAGCTATGGGATTTTTGTACAATTCCTGGAATAGAACAAATCTGATGAGACATTTTACAAAAGTAGTTTATCATAACATGCTTTAAATGATGAAATGTTCTTAAAATACCGACTGGCGGCCAATGTAACTACATTTTACGATCAATGACAAGCATGGTGCACACAAAAAAACATCACCCTACAGGTGATTTTTCACTTAAGTACACAAAAAGATCTTTATTCTTTTGGCCAGTTCCAAATGAATACTTAGAACTAATTTATTTTTCTTATTATTATTATTATGAAGTATTTAAATGCAACAACTGAGTCACACTGATAGAATCACACAGATCTTATCTGAAGGACTTATTCCTCGAATGAGATTTGAAAAAGGAATAAGGTTAAGTTAAAAGAAGTTAGACAGCTGAGATAAGACCAAAGGGAATGCAGTTGAGGCCATAAAGAAACTGCAAAGAATCCTTAATCATGTCTACAATGTGCAAAAGGACTGCATACTAAAACTAGTACCTCTTATGGGGCTCACTTATCATTAACAAACACTTTTTAGTCTGAAAAAATATTTGGCACCAAATTTGTCTCCCTTGAAACAAAAGTGTATGCGTGAGTCAAAAGATATAGAGCTTT
Organism: Macrobrachium rosenbergii; assembly: GCF_040412425.1. Classification (NCBI taxonomy): domain Eukaryota; kingdom Metazoa; phylum Arthropoda; class Malacostraca; order Decapoda; family Palaemonidae; genus Macrobrachium; species Macrobrachium rosenbergii. The sequence goes on from NC_089767.1 coordinate 30,581,946, forward strand.
GTAATTGGTAAAGTTAACAATTACACAACACAACGTACCTGCTTGGATATTGAAGAACGAGCCTTGGGAACTTTGGAACTACGACTAACTTCATATATGGCAATACATAACCGAGCGTTCCTTGGGACATTACAAACTTCAATAGAGAAGGTAAGTAACTCATCAAACGTAGCAGACCCTTCTTTTACGCTAACTTCTTGGGTTGTTCTAGTTTCACAAAGAGCACAATTTCCATGATACAAGCCAGCTTCCACTACCACCTAATGCAGAGAAAAGTAGCAGTTTTAAAATTTTGCATCAGAAATCACATTTTTTTCCTTTTAATCATAACTGAAATCTCAACAAACATGAAATGCAGATAATGTACCAGTGATTCTGGCATTCTGTAAGTTTCATAATTTCTGAATTAGGTTTACAAACTCTCCAAAACATAAGCTGAATTAGGTTTCCAAAATTCTGAATACTGTACATATATAAATTATAGTGAAGAAACCGAAAACCCCAGCAGAACAGATAAAGGGAGGGGATACTGCTTTTACAATCACAGTTTCATCATTTCAGAATTAAGTTTACAAAGTATCAAAATTCTGAATATATAAATTACAGTACAGAAACTGAAAGCCCCAGCAGACGAGATAAAGTGAGGAGATACATGTTGTGCAATGTAGAGTGACCACTTTACAATATTTACTCAGCACTTGTAAGGTATAGCACCCCATGGTCTGTAACTTGCCTTACAAGGACAGTACAAAGCACAGTATCTCAACTGTCTTGGAAGACTGATGCATAGTTGCCCTATATAATAAATATACTGACAGATTTCAAAGTATACTATAGAAATAAAAATACAAAAATTTTTTATTAAAATATTAAGTCTAAATTAATCTAACAGTAATCATACCAAAATTTAACATTATAATAGAACTTATAGACAAAATCCAGGTATTTAGTTGGCTGCTAATTATAACCCTAACATTGCTAAATTATTATTAAATTTCCGTGAATCTCAATCCTTACATAATAATCCCTTCCAAGGGTGACTTAGATATAAAAATACATTTAGATTTATAAATGATCTATTACTATTGATTAGGATAGAAATGTTATTTGATCTCAATTCAATAAAACCAACAGCAGTCTATAAATTAATATAAGTATACAGACTAAACACTTACCTCTACCTGGTCGTCAAACTCAAGATTGAGTTTTGAGAGCGCTCCAACCTGGAAACTGAAGTTTTCTTCAATTGTCCAAGAGGATATGAAATTGATACTTTTTTTCTTCAAAGTCATGTTGGAGAAAGAGTTCCGAAGGTGTTTGACTCCAAAGTCTTCTATTCTCTCGTATATATTATCTATGTCAACTGAAAAAAGTAAATATATTTTAAATTAACCATGAGCCTTTGTTTAAAACCTCCTAATTATGAGTAAATTAAGCTAAAGAAATAACATGCAGTGCTTAATAAAAAAATCTCAACTTTAATTTTGTTGCTTTCAATGATAAAGTCATACTTTGCTATATTTTACGTTCTGTATTATTTACATACGCATAAGGTTTATTATGAATTCACAAAACACGTGAAATAATTTTTACCAAAAATCTGCAAAATACGAAATAAAATACATGAAATAATTTTGCTACTACTGTATATATGCAAAGGGGACACTTGACAAAATTTCAACCGATGGTTGCTGCAAGAACCAGCATAAGAAATCAACTAAATTCCAAAGGTAGTATCATTTCAATACACTTTTATGCACATACAAAAATAAATACACAGGTCATACAGAACTACAGTATTCACATTCAAAATCTACAAAAATCTATGTTATTTTGGAAAGAAAGTTCTTACCAATACTACCACTCTTCCGACTAGCACTAAACATACTGTGCTAGTCATCTGTTCTTCCTTGTTTTATCTTTGTCCAAAAAATCTCCATGCCCACAGGAATTTGAAGCTGCATGATTTTAACTAACCTTGTATAGTTCCCCGGTGAACAATGACTAGAGGAATTGGGGAGACTTCATCTTGGCACACATACTCCCTAACATACATATACTGTGATAACGGAACATTTGAGATAAAATACTCTTCTTTTCCTGGTGTCTGAAAGACAAAAAAAGATTCAAAGAATGACTGATTATAATATCACAGCTACACCAATTATAAAATGTACTGTTCTAATGTAAAAAAAAAAAAGGAAGAAAAATGTATTGTCTTGATATCTATGCAGCTATATAAAAAGCAAATATTAAATCAGACATCAGATTGACCAAACAACAGACAATAGTTTTTGTAACACATCAATAATACTTCCACAAAACTGAACTTGAAAGCATGCATGAAAGATGAACCTGTAGTAAGGAATTCCAACTCACCTTTAATACATAACTGTCTTGTCCTTCTTCCATAACAAATGTGAGAGCTAATTTTGCCAATACGTAATCCACAAGAAATTCTTTAGTTTTGATGTCTGGCTTTACACGAAATGTAAATGTAGACTGAACCTGGAATGGGATAATTTTTAAAAATTAGCAAAGGTCAAGTTAAAAACAGTGAGAAACAGAGTTACAAGTAAGAGCAATTAACGTGGCTAATGAGGAATCATGAAGCACTGGGTAGTGATGAAGAATTCATGATGTGGCTCCCTTATAAAAGGATGCACAGGCCTTTTCTTCTCATAATCAGAAAGATGTAATTTCTAAAAACTAAACTAGTTTTTTCATATACTGTAAACTCATTATGAAGTTAGTAACCAATGTCAAGTATGGTACAATGAAGAAATCATGATGTGGCTCCCTTATAAAAGGATGCATAGGCCTTTTCTTCTCATAATCAGAAAGATGTAATTTCTAAAATCTAAACTAGTTTTTTCATATACTGTAAACTCATTATGAAGTTACTAACCAAGGTCAAGTATGGTACATAGTTACTAATACAAAAAACTGGCAAAAATGTTTTCTCCCCAAGACGGAACTTATTTTATTCTACTTTATTATAATCCATTTGTTTAGGCTATATTATGTGTAATGAAAAGCAGAATGTTCCAAATTGGAAAGGATAGCAGTTAGAACTCTCCAAGATCAAATTCTTCAATGAATGGGTATTATCAAGTTTTAAATTTAAATAAGGGAGAGCACCAGGGATTATGAGATTATCTCTTTTCCAGACGTTACTATCTCCAACAGCTGTATATTATGGAAAGGGCATCTAACAACTAGACCTATATGCTTTCAAGCCTTCATAGGCAACTTTGGTGCCTGCTCATAAATCAATTAAAAGATGCTGGGGATATTAGCAGATGTCTTGTGAGTGGCTGATGGCAAGCCAGCTCCCTTCCTTGGTCTCCCAGTTCCTTCCAAAGTTTGCATCCACATCAGTTTTGGTAAATACCATTGAATTAGGCTCCATCTTTTTGGACGATTATTTTGTGATGGTAATATCTGGAAGATATTACCATATGCCAACATTTTTATTGGGTTTTCCAACTGCCAGAGCTTGGGCCCCATACCAAGGACGTCAGTCTTAGAATCATTTACACAAATTAAAAAATAACATGAACACACAGAATCACGAGGTTTTTGAAGCAAAAGTTTCAACAGGTAGTGATTCCCTCCACCAACAAGATAGCGTACTGCAGCTAATACACATTACATGACTTGTTTTTCCTACCAGGCAATGACATTACTTTTTATAGTAAAACTAAAGTCAAGAATTGCAACATAAAACTGGAAAATTAACACAAAAATGATAAAGGATGGAGCGAAATGAGATGCTATACCTGCATCGAGGTGTCAAATTGCACTGAGAGTAAAAGTTGGCCATCCTGGAGGCGATCGGCCATGTACTGTGGTAAATCTGGATTACTGGCGATACGAGCTGGATACTGGTATTGTACCTGAAGTATAATAACAATTTTGAAAATAAGAGAAGCAAAAACTTTTCCTTTTGAACATATCATACAGGCTATATTATATAATTGCATAAATAATGGCACTCTAAAGACATTATCATAAAATTCTAAAAAAATATTTTATATACTCCAAGATAACAGGACATTTATTAAATACTCTTGGAAATGGCCTTTGAATTCTTGAATATTTATTCTTGAAAATATACTGAAATGATTTACTTCTTCAATAATGAATCTTCTTAAACATGCAACACATTCACTGTACTAATACTGTATTAAACAATGCAGAAACTAGTTCAAATTATAATAAATAAAATAGCAAAAATTAATATCTTATTCTTGTAAAATTATGCAAAACAAAACATACAATGGCTTACCTGTTCGGCCCAAGACATTTTATTTCTCGAAGAAACCACTTCATCGCAAACAACTTTCATATTCCATCGAAACTCATTCACTTCTGGATTTTTAAGATCATCAAATTTTTGGAGATCTGAAACAACATATTTTAGTTATACATATAACAATGAATATATATACATACTGTATACTAAGATACAGAATTTTAAGAAATATACTCCATGGTATCAATATTCTATAACTTCTTGACATATACAAGTTGAAAATGACAAAATTCAAAATAACACACACGACAGTATTATTAACTATAATTGTCTGGGATAATGTGAGACTGTTTCATTCCAAATATGGCTAAGTGGAGCACTAAGAGTCCATCAACTGAGCTGCGACAGTAACATCCGTCTTTTTAATGTTAAGACGCAACAAAAATACAAAAAACACTAGAGAGAGAGAGAGAGAGAGAGAGAGAGAGAGAGAGAGAGAGAGAGAGAGAGAGAGAGAGAATCCATATACGACATGTTCTGGTTTGTTTGGGTCTTCATCACGATCAATTTTTTTTTTTTTTGAAGGGCTAAGAACATACTACTATTTAATTTATTATCAAGAGGATTTTATTTTTATTACAACAGGCTACTTTGATTTCATAATGAACCATAACCAGGTACCACATTTTTTTTCACAATTATAGTATTCAGTCCATACAAAATGGACAAAAATCATAATTTTCCAACAATCTTAATTTATGAGAACTTTTACTGTAAAATGACCTATCTGATTATAACATATATACAGTTAAGGCTACATCTTTAGAAAAATGTCAAGCAACAGAGCCAGTTAAACAAAAATATAAACTAACTACATCAACGCTACTCCTTTGGCTGCATTGCTAACTTTTATATCTCCATTAGGAAAACATTCCTACTCCATTAAACCAGAGTGAATAAAAAAGTAAAATTAATCATATACATTCAAAATTCCCAAAAAACAGAAAATGGATTGATTGGACTAATGATTTTACCTTTTCCAATCAGTGTTCCAATCTGAAGATTGAGAAGTTTCTCTGTTTCATTTCCCTTCCTTTCTACCAGTTTCAGAATATATAAGAACGGCTTGATTTCTTGTAGGCATTTAGTCTCGTCCATCAACTCAATCCTTTCTGCCTGGCTGCTGACACACGAAAAGTGATAGAGAGAAAGGTCATGCAGGGTCCCAAACAGAGGGTATTCACTTGCATGGTCCCACAGTTCCTGAAAAACAAAGGATATGACAGTATTGTCACATAAAAATGTACACTATAAAGTATCAATGCCAAAGAATTCTGTAGCAAAGCTACTAAAAAATGACACAAACCTTAGATTAGGAGTGTGCCATTGTTAATAAAAGTGCAGTAGTATGTTTATATGTATAAAATATGACAAATACTGTAAAAGAAACTTTCTGTGATTTAGGAGGATGGGCAAAACAATTAGCAAGTAATGAAATCATTTATTATTTGTCTTCCAGCAGCTGACCATAATTGTAGAGTGACTAAAAGTAGGGTGAGTAATTTATCAATGTCTACCAACAAGGGCACTGGCCATTTGGAAGGAGAGAGATGTACATTGTTTCATACAAAAACCACTACAGGAACACATCATTTACAATTATTTCTGAATGGAAAATATTCAAAACTTGAATGTTTGCACAGGAATAACTCACATCCGTCAAAAATATAATGCAAAACAACAATGTTTGGATAAATGCTGAAATATTTTTATGGTGTTTACACACTTTAGTTCTCTGTGAAAGCACTTTATGTTCAAAACAGCAGCCGGATAACAGGTACAGTATATGATTTTATACTTTGATAAAACTGCTGTTCCCATAGACCTGCATGGGACCATTTTGTGTGGAAATGCCACATAATATTATAAGTCTGATACACCAAATGAATCACACCATAAAGCAAAAAACAGCCTTACAGTACACTGTATCAAAAGTCTTACATCCAATTCACATTGAAGGAATAAGAATCTGAATAAAGTATTACAGATCCCAAAATAAATCTGAGCTAGTTATAAGTGGCAAACCTACTCACTCTTCACTGTGACTTAGTAACTTTGTAAAGTGCAATAAACAACTTTCAAGTAAAAGGTCATATAAATGTGAACTATCACTTCCTCTAGTACTAAATTTTCCCCCCATCCTTGTTTACACTTCCTCTAGTACTAAATTTTTCCCCCATCCTTGGATTATGCAAAGTCATGCTTACACTATCTAAAGCTTATGCATTGAACTATACTGTTTACTGCTATTTTGGGGAAAAATAATTAAGAGTACGTTAATTACTCAGTTTAATGTTTGATTCCCAATTTCTAAGCACTCCAAAGTTAGGCTAGGTTACATTATGCATTAGAAAAGTAGGCTACATTTTGCACATCAGTTTGTTAACAACCCATACACAGTTTAACATACAAAATAAGAAATATGAAACAAAAACGTACCATAATGGTGAACGATAAACATGGAAAAATACTAACTTTACTGCAATACAATGGAATGAGTCAATCCAAAACTTCTTTGAGGAACACATCTCCTTAAGAAAGGTAATGATTTGTTATGAACAAATTTAACTGCAATTCTAAACAGCCTCTCCAACAGTGCTACAGCTTTAACAAGTCTGACACAAAGGATAGTCATTGTGAATACTGTATATATATTCCCAGGATGAAGTAGCACACCAAGATTCTTCCCCCTTTGAAGTACTTGAGAAAACTATACTCTTACTTAAGTTAACTCTATACATACATGCATGCATAAATTACTAAGTCATACCTCCTTAATTTCAGCTAGAGTTGCTGTTGTACTGACACTGTGAGTTATAAGGATACTGTTTGGCATGAGGAAGTCAACTGACACAGTTGTTGGGGAGGCTGTGGGTCCACGAAGAAGCCCAAATTGTTCCGCTCCAGACATAGCCATTGTGGGTAGTGGAAATTGAGGTGGACGAGCCTTATACATAGCATACACTGAATATGTTTGCATGTCACCAGTACCACCTGAAATGTACAAAATTTATGAAAAAATTTTTTACCTTTAAATCACTAACAGAATTAAATATTGTAAAAGCCAAATCAAATTACAGAACTTCCAAAAGGTTAACAAATAAAACCTTAAATAATTTTTTTGTCAATTCATATTTAACCAAGTCCAGTAAAATATCTGTGGCAGATATGGGTAGTTGTATTTCAAGCTTATTTTTATATTATATACTATTCATTAATCTCTTCCACCAAAGAGAAACCATTATGAAGACAAAGTGCTGGACAAACACATAATCACCCTTCATGCAACTGATACTTGGTGGTCTAAGTTTGTACCAAGCTTGATAGAAACCCACTTTAACCATGTAGGCTACGAGTTGCAATGACAAACAAAGTGTAACTGACATGCTAATGGACAAACTGACATATCATTTCCCTTCAGGTTCATCAATGACTGATTGTCTGCCTCTGTGCTCAGTGGTGTACCTTTGTATGACTGAAATCCATTGTACAGTGCAAAAGGAGTTGCAATGACAAGATGAGCGTAACAGACAGAGAAAGAGAGCAAAAATACAGTTCTCAATTTCACTGATAAGGAACTAGTTACCACTGCGGCTGATGAATGCTTCTTATCCTTCATTCTCTTCCTGCCAAACCTCTCCAACTGCAAGGAAGACCAACCAATGCATTAACCATTAACCTGTGAGGGTTAATGGTTACTGGGGACACAAAGTGCCTGCAAGGATGCCTTTGTCTCCCGCAATGTCACTGCTCTTGTTTTTCTCCACATTACATAGTAGGAAAAACAAACAAATCATAAGACTGCCAAAACGGTAAAAGCCAATTAGGCTACTCATCCAAAACTTTCAACAACAGCAGAAGTAGATGAGATGTTCTCCCTTCACAATGGCTAAAGAAAAAGTGCTTGGTGATAGTAGCTAACTGAGGAATAATCCCCCGCTCACCTCCCATAACCTCCAGTTCAACAACATTGTTACCAAGTTCAAGGGCCGCCCCCAGATTGCCATGAAGGATACTCCTATATAAGGGGAGACAGTTTATATTTCCACAGAATTTAATGTTTCTTAGCCTATTCTGCATATAAGACAATACATAATTATAACAGAGAGGGAATGCAGCGTAGGAAGCATGGGGGGAAAAAAAACAGTGCAGGCACAGGATACAGGATAGTTCTGTTTACAAATGTTGTATTTACAGAAGTATTTTGACGGGGTTCACTTCAAAGGGGTGTGTTATTTTTACTCTGGTAGTGACAGCTTAGTTTACTGTCTGTGCCTAGAGCTTTGTATATGATACAGCATTTTATAAAATAATTATCATGTCTAAGATGCAGCAATAAATAATGATGATTCTCTCTTTTTGCCACTTTTGGACACAGGATTCTCCACCTGTATAAAATTCAATAAATCAATGTCAACATATTTCTGTAGAAAACATCTCTATCATATTCCATGAAGAAAACATTGATATGTTCAATATAATTTAGGCTTACAATCACCATTACATGACATAATCCATAAAAATAAAAAAAGTTAAATTATAACATGAGTCAAAACCCTGTAGCTATACAGTATTAAACAACACTCATGTTAACAAGAGCCTCGGCCAAAGCAGGGAATCCACGAACTTGCTTTACAGTTTAACACTGTGAAAAACAATGCACAATTAATGAAGGCAGTACCTTATGTGTCTGCCATGATGACTGAAGTGCCTAGGATATGCCGACTGCTTCATTCTGCTCTTCAGAAGTTCAGAACCATTAAAACACAAACCCTAACTATGTACAACACTGTGCTTTTCCTGTTTTGTATTTTACAAAAAGCATTCTCAATCACTCGTCTGCTTACATTCAACTTCTATGTAATTATACGAACCAGTAACCTTTAAAAGGGAAATGGCAGCTGCTATTACAGGCCAAAGGATATGAAATTAGATAAGGGTTTCCTGTAGGGACCCTGCCTTAGTACACAGAAATACATCTTCAAAACAGAAGCACACTGGCTATATCAGTGAATTCTAACTGACACCATAAAAAACCTTTCACAGGATCTGTAATTGACAAAATACTTTCCAATAACAAAACTTTTACAATAATGTAATGAGAGACATTTCTTGTACAACCTAAAAAAAGCATGATATGAAAATGAGGCTAAATTAAACATAGGAAAACCAAATTACTGTAAAAAGAATTCTCTATCCCATCAATACTAAGAATGGTTACAATAAAACAATGCAAGCTAGGGGATACATAAAATAAGCCAAAAAATATTGAAACAGGCAAATTATAAAATATAAATAAATCAGTTGCAATATTTCATAACATACAAACCAGTTTTGCATATAGCCTACTGTACTATACAGTAATGGAAACTTCACATTTTTCTAAAGTAATTAGCACCAGCTAGAAACAGTTAATGAGGTTTGGTAACAAGGTAGTTGGTTGGTGGCAGTGGTATGTACTGCATTTGCTAACAATCCCTACTTTTTCTTCAGCAACAGAGCGTATGCAAGAATGGTCTGTGGTGGGATTATGACAAGCATCCAAAAACAAAGAGCAAACTGCTTAAAAACATTTGCTATTTATACCGACAAGAATACAAATGCTCGCCAGTACAATAAGATCCTCCCAGCAGGGAGGATCTCATAGAACCTGACTCATGGTGGGGTTCCTCCTGCCACCTGGAAATATCCTGGAAATGAACAGAAAGACCAAAGAATGAAAAAGAACAGAAATGAATGTCAATGAGCAAAAAACTACAGGTATTAATGACATATGTGTCCAGGCTGAAAGGACACAAATGAATGATTGGGGTTCCCAAATGTGTGTCTGATGGAGGAAATGTTCTTTTTATAGGAGTGTCTCCTGGAGTACTGATGACACAAATGGGCTCATGTAGCCTATACTGATGCAATTTGTGTTTAAACAAATGTGAAAGCTTGATACATGATGCAACAGGGCCAGAAAAATGGGAAAATAACTTTACAGTAATGGTATAGAAAGGAAGAGGGAATATACTGCAATGTTGAAATTACAGAGAAATAAAAGAAAACTAAGTGTGAATGATAGGAAAATAATGGAGAAGACACTGGAGGATAGGCCGAGAAAAACTATTAGAGTCAATCATTTTCAATCTAGTTTTTATGCTAAGATCAAAACAGAATCTGTCATCATACTGAACCAACTAGGCTACAGGAAAAGTACCATGCAAGGGGAGGAGACTATTTCACATATTTGTGGATCCTGAAAAGACATTTAAGGGAGTACTGAAACAAATAATTACTGTAAATGGGTATTACACAGGAAGATTTTACCCAAAAGACTTATTTGTCTAGTATGTGGCTTAATACTAAATCCAGTGTAAAAACAGTGACAGGTGTACTGTATAAGAAGAATTTGAGATAAATGCTGGTGCCCTCAAAGCATCATTGCAGAACCCTGCAATTTTATCATAGTAGTAGGAGAATCTGCAAATGAGTGCAAAAAGGTGCTCCTTTATGCAGATGATCTAGTGTTAAGTGGAGAATCTCAGGAAACAGTGGTGGAAAAATGGAAAGGAGGGGAAGGACTGAAATTCAGTGCAAACAAAATAAACTTACAGTGACTGGAAAGTAAGCAAATTAAAAAGTAAAAATGCAGAAAGTGGCCATGAGGTTGTCATGATACAGGTTTGGTGGTGAATTTACTACTGTGTACTGAATGTGATAGATAATGTCACAAGTGGCGCTCAAAATTACAAAGTATACCTGGAGCAAGATATTTTCAATGCAAGAGATGCATTATAAGAGCAAATTTGGAAGAGATGGGCACCGAATCCTGTTGTACATGGGAAGGTCTCAGACGACGCTGTGCATTTCTGTAATCTTGGAGACACACTTGACTGTGAACCGGGAGCTGCAAGGGTGGCATTAGTAGCAGTAGCAACATAGATGAAACAAAAAGAGATACCAATGGTACAAAGACCAAAGATTTAGGATAGGTACACAAGGCCTGTACAGTACTTCTCTAAACAGCAGTAAGGCAATATCGGTACTGAAAAGGAAAATAAGGAAAATTCTGAAAAGGTGTCACCATACTGAGATCTCAGATTGCAATGGTTTCGGCATGTGGTTAAAAGGGATGAAGAACAATTGGTCAAGAAAACTAAACAGTAGATATGGAAGTATCAGAATGAAATATTGGTAAGTGGGATATGCTGTATAAAAGTCTAGAACTGGCAGTTCCAGGAGGAGGAGAACAGGAAAGAAGAGAAAGGAGAGATCTCATATCAGATCCAACACCATACAAGGAAAACCTGAAATAAAATTGTTTATAAAGATGGTGATGATGATGATAATAATAATCCAATCTTATGGCTTTCAATGATCTTCATTTACACAAGTGTAACAGATGTATTACTCTTACAAATATTAGTTACACATTACTAAACTACATCTTGACCTTGCACTCAAGCATAAATCTATTAACTTTAGGCTATGCAGATAATGTAATATGAAGCGGATGAAAAAATAACAGTATACTACAACTGGTAAACATGGGATATAAAACAATAAACTATCTTAAATCATTTTAAAATTGAAAATCTTTCGGCCATAGGCCTTCACTCACCTTGATCCCAAGAGGTATTGGTGGCAATGCTTTGCCCGTATCGATCAATTTTGACGACGGGTTAAACTTACTGATTAAAATAATATAGTCTAAGCCTTCTCTTCAAGGCTTATAATCAGTTTTTACAGCCCAGTGGGTCAAACGATCCTTAAAAATTTCCATGTTTGCCATCACTCGAACTTACACAAGACTGAGAGTAAAAATCCACCAACACAAAATGTCTCATTCATAGCCATCATAGAACACTTATTTCATCACGTATTTCTATAATTTTTGCTTGCTTTTTCATAAAGTCTTGAACATTCCAGTCGTTCGTAACAAGATGAGACCAATTCTTCCATCTTTAAAATTCCAATTACGATCAGGCTTCCCTACATTTTTCAGTTTTCTGTTCTTTAGATTTTTTAACTTTCTACACACTTCCAAACTTCAATTCTTTTTCCTCATTAGGCTACGCGACTTCTCAATCTGAAAGCACAAATGAAGAACAGTCATGAATAAAGTAATTCAGCCCCTTGGGGATGAACATAAGCACATAAAGAAAAGAGTGTAACTTTCTCTAATTATCTCGGTAAATTTCTCAGATTATCTCAACTTTACTGCATTAACCTATATAGGCTACGCCCTCTTCTATATTGTCCTGCTGAAAACTATTCACAAAGGGCAACTTCAATAAAATTACCACCATATGTATCGGTATAACTAGATTATATTGTGTATCCACCAAATGCATTCATTTAATTTCCTTTCCGCAGTAAGAGTATGCTAGGCCTAAGCTAGCCTAGGCCTAGGCTACATCCCAGCATTCCAACGCCCTTGCCATAAGCTATAATAATCACCCATGGCGGGCTAGGCTATTTCAGTGATAAAATACATCCAATATTCATTCCTTGAACTACGTCACGATAAGTCCCACATTAAGAGTACAATATTGACAACGCGAAATGACTTTCGTGGTTTGATTACGAATGCAGACTTTGGCATCTTGGCATCAGTTCACACTCGATCATTTCCATCAGATGCATAGAGTTTGATGTTTAATATTCCAAGCAACGGCATTTTCCGTCATCGACGAAGTAGAAATGACCGACATTGCAAGTCTGACTACTGACACTGACTTGGCATACGCTGGCATAAGCTACCCTAAGCTAACGTAGGAAAGGATTGGCCAAAACAGTTCTAGGTAGCCTACGTGCACTTCCTTATTTACGTCACTTTCCTTCTCTTATCACTGATGGAATATGAGATAACACTCGCGAAAACGACGTGAAAATGTGGTAGCTTTCCACGTTACGACGCTGATCAAATTTACCATTCGAAAGCAGAAAAACAGCAAAAAAAGAACAACAACAATTAATGCCAGGGATAACGTTAACTATTGTAAGCAAACTGATATTCTTCTTCTTGCGTTGGTAGGAAAACTGGGCAGCACATCTTTTTCATGCCAGTTTCTTTTGGATTTTTGGTATTGTAATGAAGTGCCCATCGACGTCACATCTTGGATGCTAAATGTGTGAAGTTAGGATAAACTGTGTTAGAAAACTATTTGCCATAAGAAACTGTTAATGAAATTTTGCTTGTTTTTCTAGCTGAATGTTTTCTTAGCTACGTGACGACATTTAATTTTACAGAATATTAAGCAATCTGAAGGACTACCCATTACATTACCAAGGGTACACAAGTAAGAGAAATGTAGAGAATGCCCTTTAAAAGAATCATTTCTATTCACGTATTGACCTAGTGAGCCGTTATTGGTCCTGATTTTCAGTTGATTATTTTTTTTAAATTAGAAATGTAAATATTTCAGTCAGTTACTAAGCTTTAGATTATTTTCACATTTCTTATTGCCGTATTAACTAGATATGCGAATAACATTACACACTAATGAAAACATCAGACACGTAAAGCTGTTAAAATTTTCCTTTATTCTTATCTATCTATCTATCTATATGTGTGTGTGTGTGTGTGTATGTTCAATTTTCAAAAGTAACCTTGGTGTTATAATAGATCAGTGAGGCAGAAGCAGATCTCGAATCTAAAAGAATAATGCTAAACAACGACCACGACATTCTCTCTCTCTCTCTCTCTCTCTCTCTCTCTCTCTCTCTCTCTCTCTCTCTCTCTCTCTCTCTCTCTCTCTCTCTCTCTAAATCTTACAAGTACTCATGGGTTGATTTTCAGACCTAAGAAGACTCGATATATGTTGCTTCGTTTCTGTAAGTTGCTAGCTTAACTTCAAAGTATGAGCACAATACAAGTTTATCAGATCAAATTATATTCACCACACTAAACTTGGATCACAGGAGAAATTAAATAGAATGGGCAGATATTGAAACGCACCTGCTGAATTTCAACTTAATTACTTTAATAACTAAAGATTGAACATATAAAATGGGTAATTATATAAGAGATAAATTAAAATGAATTACTCAAAAGGGATTGCAATTCAAAGACACTCAAACGGACCAAAGTTACAAGGTTCAGAGAATAATTAAGGGTAATCGCCCTTACTTAAGCACGCACATTACAACACTATACCAGATAAGTCAACTCGTTCCGTTCTGTTCTGCATTCGGGTTTTATTGGGGAAAATGAGAGACAAGTTATTATACAATTAACGCGAATACAGAACTGACTGACAAGGCTTACATTAACATAAAAAACTTTAAGATAATTACAATTTCGTTATCAAAAATAAATTTAAAAATCAATATTCAGGAATTTCAACATATTTGTTAAACGTAGTGAATTAACTGGTCAAAATCTGCGTGATGTCATACACACATTCTCAAATATAATGCTTAAAGCGTCAAAGTGACAATCGTCAGGCATCACAACTCACTGATGCAGACGCAAGCATCTTTTTCATAAACAAGCCACGAACTCCCTCCGACCCTCATTTTAGTTCCTTTACTAGTTAATACAGAAAAAAAACAGTTAATCAGTACCATAGTAAAATCAAACGAATTTTATTTCCTTTACTAGTTAATACAGAAAAAAAACAGTTAACATTATCACAGTAAAATCAAACGAAATAATGTAAAACTGTCCCTCTCCAATAGATGTGGTTCCTTTACCCTAATATCATGCAGTAGAGACGTACATTTTTTTACAAAATTCATCAACATGCAGATACATTTGGATTTCATATGAATAACAGTTACAGATAACATAATTCTCGTTTGTCTGTCACCTGACAGAATGGAATTCTCAATAAAAAATCAAATCAGTAATTTTCTTGTGACAACAGACGATACTTCACTCGCCCATCCATCTCTCTTGTTCTCTCTTTCTCTCTCTCTCTCTCAGAGGAAAACTAGATCAATATATAAACGGGTAAAATTGTTTTTGTCTTTCCAGTCAGAGGGTGTTTAATCAAACTGAAAAGTAAACACTCTGGATGGACAAAGAACCTGACCTCGTCTGTTCCGTTCGAATAACAGTGCAATTCGTTCTGCAGTTTATTGTGAAATTGTAAGTATAAAATGTACAACGAAACGAACAGCTAAACGAAATGAAAATTAGGTGAAAGTACAAGACAAGACATAATGTTGATTCTTAGGAATTGTACTAAAAAATTGTAAAATGATTATAAAGCAAATGCACCATGATGTGTGCATGCAATGGCTCTTTAAAACCCTTAAGAAAAAACTCAGATTTCTGTCTCTCTTGAAGGTTAAAAGTCTTGCGATATCATTTTCGACTTGTGACACTTTTTCATTCTGGTTGTTACACAACAAGGCAGACCAGGGTTATTCGCTTCATTGCTTTCCCCCATTACGCATCAGTTTCCCAAAGAGCAAAGACTGACTGACTGAGTCACACTGAGATTGACCTCCGTGATCAGTTGAAGAGAGACCGCCGTTGGTGACGATCGTGTCACCCTGTAGTGTCCAATCTCCCTCACAAGACCTTTAGATCTAGTTCGTGTCTCTGTATATGGTACTAATTGTTCTCCTTTTTTGTGGGACATTTCAAGATTTAAATGAAATGTGAGCAATGCAGTTTTTGATCCGAAACAAGGTGTTATCGGTGATGAAGTGGATAAAATGACTGTTTGCCATATATCTTACGAATTCATAATTTTGTTTCAGTCTTCTTACTCTAAATAAACCACCGTTGTTAAATAATGGTATCTTTAAAATCAAAACACAGTTTTTTGCTGGTTTCTTTCGCATCTTTAATGATTTCGATTATTGAACAAACCAGCTGTCAAAAACTTGAAAAATCAAAAGAGGACCGTGATGATTTTGTGCCATATACATACATCATAGAATATACCCACACTTACGACGATGCTCAACCATCCGCCTCAGGGAAAAATGAAGTTTCTGCTTCAGGAGCCCATTACCACCCAAAGCCCCGTCTCAAGTCAGAGGATATACGCAAGAAAGTCGAGATTTTCACAGAGGAAGGATACGACAGAGGTTCCTACGACCACAAAGGATACGACAAGGAGGAAAAGAAATGGGACGATCACACGGAATATGACCACAAGAGCTATGGGGGATCGACAGAGGCTCGCTCGCTTCCCCCGAGTGATTATCAAAGTGATACGGAAACAGACGAAGGCAAAATCTCTGAGACTTTCAGAGCTTCCCCGTCACAAATGGTACTTAAGAGGTACCCTGAGGGACGTCAGCAACGTATCCGTCATCCTGCAGAAGTCAACAGGAGGGATAAACCTCCTTTTGCTTTTCTTACTCCTCCTGAGGTACTTTACAGGTCAGGGTCACGTCACGTAACAGACGTCGAAGAATCAACTTCGCTCTTAAAACGTCAATCAGACATCAGGTTACCAAAGACAAGCATTCGAAATGCACAGACAAAAAATTTACACAAATCGGAAAACAAGTTTAAAAGTTTTGGTGATTTAAAGGGTGGAAGAATGTGGTCACCATTCCAATTTGAGTTGCCCGGAGACATTAGCACAGTCATTGAGAGAAACTCTTTAGTCAAACCTGGAAAATCTTGGAAAAGGGAAACAATGCAATCAGCTTCCAGCAAAGTTCTCAGTCACATTCACCCGCTGGATAAGGTGCACGAGGAGCATCCGTTAAATCAGGCAGACAATTTGGATATCAAAACTAACTTTGACCCCGATCGTCCGTTTGGGCCATTTTACGCAATCAAAACAAGGAGAGGGATTAGCAGAAGCACCAATTACGGTTTAGCACCGCACGATCAGTCCCAATTAAGTACAATGGCTCCCTTGAGGGGCGTATCATCAGGTGCATCCCGTCTCTCATTTCTGGCAAGCCACACTGAACAATCACCTTATACGAACATTGCAACAGGTTTCCCTTATAAGACACACACGCAGGATTTATCGCCTACCACGAATGCGATGGATAAGGTACGGCATCAGGACACAAGACCCTCTCTGTACAGCCGGAAGCCCTGCCTCTCGCCCCATATAAAGACTGCGCACTTCAATCTAGATGGCTGGAAACCAAAGAGGGGTCCTCCCTCATGGTATCGAGATGACGCTCCATTTCTGGGACCGTTGAAAGGGCAGGTGGACATTCTCAGAGAAACAATATTTGAGCCTGTATTGAAAGATGCTCTTTGTGAGTGACGGAACTCAGAGGTGAGATAAACTTTTTTGTTTCTTAGGTGTACAAGATAGAGTAGTAGCTATAAACGGTAAAACTTTCGCTAGTATTGTTATTTTATTATCTCCAAGCGTTATTCATCAGCAACAGTAAGAAAGTAAATAGAAATGCATTTTCTCTTAAAATCCAGAAAGCTGTCTACTAATATGCAAGCCACAAAAAATCTCTCTCTCTCAATGCACGAGTGTTTGCAGATGTGATGTGTGTGTGTATGTGTGTAGATTAGCTATCGATCTGTGTCAAAATTCTTTTCATAAACCCCCTATATATCCATTTACAATTGTCAAAAAAGCTGTGCATGTAAACCATAAATGCACATACTCTCACGTGAATCCACGTGAATAAGTTTATTGCATAAACCCACAAACCATTATCTAATCAATGATCCACCTCTTCTTTTCCAGATCGTTTCCGGAGAATGTGTAGACAGAGGAAAAGTGAAGACGTTATTCTGAAAGAATTGTCAGGAAAGGGGAGTTCTGGCGATTTAAAAGGCCTTTCGAAAAGGGTCTTTTAATGACTGAAAATGACGTCACGCAACTAAGTAGAGGTGTGAGCGTTCGTCGTAAAGAGCGAATTTTATGGTTGGAAAGAATGGCTTGAACGTGTCTCTGAAAAAAATATCAGATTCGTAAAGTATTTGTAATTATGGTTGATTGTGACACAAATTAATTATTGTTTTTTGGGGTCGTGAAGCAGCATTTTAATGGTAAATAATTATAATTCGCTAACCCGCCCGCCCCCAAAAGAAAAAAAAAACAGAAAACTTAGTCTCTTTTTGTTTTTAAGAGATCTTCGTCCAATCTCTATAGTGCAAAAGCTTCAGTAACTTACATAACACAGCAGAAAAATAGAGTGAAAGTTGTTACGACCGCAATTTCCCGCCTCATTTAGGCATGAAGACTCTTGTTCGCATGGTAAGGAAAGTTGGACGAATGAAGGAAAGCTGCTGGGTCAGAATTGGTTTCTGGTGAATTGGGAGCCGTGCGAATCTTTCTTTCCTCTTCTTTTTTTCCATTTTTTAGTATTTAAGTTAAATGAAAAGTAAAAGAGAAAGGCCGGACTGGAAATTACCTAGAGAGGTCTGTTTCAAGGTATTGCTTAAAGTTTCCTGAAATGAACGATGTCTTATGTCAGTACGTTTTAGTTTGATCGTTGTTATAGTCTTACTGGCATACACATCGACATTTACATATCAAGATAAAATAGACAGACTTACCTAAAAAGGATACAAGAAGAGTATTATTCTTCTTTCCGAAAATTGGAAAAAAGGATCACTACTGAAATCAAGCATAACATTTTTCCCAGAATCCCATTACTTTCTCCGCCCGAGGAAGCCCATTGAACTACATCAAGCGATTTCATACTTGCCTCTGTAGGTAAGTCTATAAAGACACTGCCCTTATTTCCACGATATGGGTCCCTCCAAAAATGAAACGAAACACAAATACAGACTTTTCTTTTGTGTTTTCTTAAATAAGATTGATTATAGCGTACAAAGATGTCCAGTTTTCAAAAAGTAATTGTTTATAAGCACTAAAGGTTGACCAAGACCATCAACTTTTGAATCTAATACACTATTCAACATCCACAAAAAAAAAAAAAATCTGGAACGCTATTAAACAAGATTTTGTATTCCATTGTACTCTTGTTTTCTCAGCAATAAAATCCTTTTGATGTAGGCTACTGTTAAAATAAAATCGTTCAAACAAATTATAGTTTATATACAGCCCTTGGCATTCAGACTTTTCAAAAGAATGGTTACAGATTATTTTGTGACCTTATTGTATATCTAATATATATATATATATATATATATATATATATATATATATATATATATATGTGTGTGTGTGTGTGTGTGTGTGTGTGTGTGTGTGTGTAATTAAATACTGAATTGCAGTTAAAAGCCAACTCGGGAAAGCATATTCCCCTTCATTCGCGTGGGATTATGCAGTAATGGTAGACTAAATGTATGATTTTCCAAATTATTTTCATATATAGCTGTTAGATTATAGTAAAATGACATCTCTCTTTATCTGTCGCCTTCATTTTAAAACTGTATCAAAAAATTCCTCACTGGTGATACTCCTTTGCCAATTGCCTTTCAGTGTGGCATGACTTCATGGGTCATCACAGAACAATGGGAGCAGACTCTTGGCTGTTTCCGCACTGTCGGTTTTGAAACAAAACTCTTTGGGAACTTAAGATGCTCTGGACTGTAAGCAAATTATTTGAAAACTTTACATTGATATGATGCATGTAAAATAACTCACTTTTCCTTGTCATGTAATGAGTAGATGTTACCATCTTGATGTATGCAGTATTGTATTGTTTGTTAATCATGAATGGTTAAAGAAATTAATAAGCAGTGCGGTAGAAGCTGGGGAACTGCAGAAAATTACAATTCAAGAAATGCTAAAAATGATAAGCAAAGAAAATCTAGAACTACAGAAAGAAATAATATATTAAATGTTTCAGTAAATTGTTATGGACAGAAGAGAAGACATATGGGTTTACTTATACCCTTAACAAATATTAGCTGCTTCAGCAACTGGAGTGATCACTCTAATTAGACTTCAGTTTTTAATAACCAACGCTCTCCAGGAGACTGAGTTTTCTAATATATTTATTGCATGTTCTTATTATCTCGAATTTCTATTACGAATTTTTAGTGTTTTGTCGCTATTTCACTGTCCCTGTTTTCTTGAGTTTTCATCAAACACAGAAGTCATTAATGTACTTTTTTTCCCGATGTTCGCTAACTTCGCTTTCAAGTCCGTTGATTTCAACTTTCAATGCGATACGGCATCCGTTGTCCTGTGCTCTTGAATATAACTGTTTGTGTGGATAATCTATATAAATACCTTTCGTCTCCCTTTTATAGGATTTGCTCGTGTTTTCATAATTTTTTGTTTTCTCTTTTCCTCGCTGGTTTTTTCTCATAACTCACAAAAACT
The DNA here is from genome assembly GCF_040412425.1 of Macrobrachium rosenbergii. NCBI lineage: Eukaryota > Metazoa > Arthropoda > Malacostraca > Decapoda > Palaemonidae > Macrobrachium > Macrobrachium rosenbergii. Next base: position 30,602,445 of record NC_089767.1, read on the forward strand.
TTTCCTCCAGTACTTTTCAAAACTCTTTCCTGGTGTCTTTTACAACCATTATCAATATTTCTCCCCAAAATCAGGCAAAATGTCTCTGGGTAATGCAGTGATCACTCTTATTGTGTTCTGTTTTGCTGAGCGCACCCGTCCCAGATTTTATAAAGTGGGCGTTTTGTTCAAATATTTGTTACACATTTCCTTCAACAGTTTGTTTGTTATGGTTGCCTTGGTTCCTCGAATAGCATTCCACGAACACTGTTTCTGCTGTATATTCGACTCATGTGGAAGTAGGTGTAGAGGATTTATGTCCACAATTTTTTCTAGTTTCCCGATCAACATATTATCCCACACTGAAGTCACTTGTTGATTATTTTCTTAAACTTGTGTGATTTGGACCTTTCCACTTTTACTACTTGAGAATTCTACCGCTTCATTCGTGTTAAATGTGTCTATCCCAAGACCATTACACATTCCTGTAGGCAATAACACTCGATGTAAATAGAAAAATCCATTTAACTTGATTTTAAATTTCCTTGTCTTTCATTCACTCTCATTTGTCGTCACTTGAAAAAGTTGTTCTGGCATGGGCAACTTTTCTTCCTACTACAGACAGGTCTTCAAACTCTGAGTCAGCCCCTTATCGTAGTCTTCCGTCAAGATTTTAATGCAACGTTTGTTTCCTGTAAGAGTTGGTTAAGAAATGTATTAATTCAAATTAATTTAACATGTGCTCTAACACTAACCGATCAGGTAAATTTTGATATATTATAAAATCACTTATGGTATGGTAAATTTTTGCTACTCGAGTTGGCCAATTAATTAAATGAATGTTACAAGATATCGACTGCTATTATCGTTATTTATGCATTCATGACCATTATTATCGGTGCAGAACAGTCGTATTTGTTCTCATATCCTAGGCCAGGCCATGCCAAGCAACTATGGGGTCTCCAGTGTGAGACCGGGGCAATTGCATTGGGGAGAACCAGGAAGGAAATGGATTGCACCACCAGGAACAATGGTGAATGCTGAAATTGGTAGGTAAGCAGTTGAAAACATACACTCTTCATCTGTCAAATCTGTAGACTCTACAATTTGTAAACCACTCCATGGGATATGGCCTAACCTAACCTAATTTAGGGACAAGGTCGGATCTAGCCTAAATTGTTCTTGTCCTTAGTAGGACAATGGGCTTAACCTCTTTGCGCCCTGGTAAAACTATAGGACAGCTCCGCATGGATTATTACCTTGGGAATTGATTTTTCCTGTACTTTTATTGTTGCTGATAAAGGAGGTGGTGTTGTTTATTGCTGGTCCGTTATCATTACTTCATATCTCTATCCAACATGGTTGGGGACCCTTTGGGAACGCTGGGTTTTGGGTGGGGGAAATTGCCAGGAGAAAGACTGGCTTGTCATGTTGTTGTGGAATGGTTTTGTTCATGGGCAAGTTATTAGGGAGCCATATGTTCAAGAAGGGATTGGCTAAGGAAACTATTATAGAAGAACGGGTTGGTAGCATTCTCGACTAGCACTCTGCTGGGCCCGCGTTCGATTCTCCGACCGGCCAATGAAGAATTAGAGAAATATATTTCTGGTGATAGAAATTCATTTCTCGTAATAATGTGGTTCGGATTCCACAATAAGCTGTAGGTCCCGTTGCTGGTAACCAATTGGTTCTTAACCACGTAAAATAAATCTAATCCTTTGGGCCAGCCCAAGGAGAGCTGTTAACTAGCTCAGTGGTCTGGTGAAACTAAGGTATACTTAACTTTACCTAACCTAACCTAGTAGGCCGTGTTACCTAGGCGGAGATCGGACCCCCTGGTGAAGGAAACTCTGCTTTTTACCAAAAGTTCCCCTATAACATTGCGCATGTGCGATAGCATTCCAGGATGGCTAGCATACAATAACATATCAGTTTTGAGGTTAATTAAAGTCAACTGCCAAAAAATAATGGTAAATTTTTTATAAGCAACCAAAATGCTATAGAAAAAGTCAATTTCCAAGGTATTACCCCTTGCAGAGCTGTCCTATAGTTCTACTCTAAGCTATTTTATAAAAGATTTGAAAATAATTTTGTAATAGATATGAGTAACCTATAAATTTGATGTAAATTTGGTTAAAATTTGGGTCCAGTGTAAATGCACAGGTCACATAGGCTGGCCTAGGCTACCTTGTAATTGTAGTAGACATTTCAAAGAGAATATGAGTTAACCAGACCTGCTGTTACCTTACCTAACCTTAAACACTGTACCCTTTCCTGGGTGGGAGTGGAGCCTTACCCCCCTTGGACCCCCTAGTTAAGTCATGACCCTTTCATGTGCATACTACCCCAAAACTCCGTTTCAGATGAAACGCCTCATAACATAACATGATGCAGTGGACACTAGGCTAATTGAATAATGGGCTTCTCTTTATCTTACAAATGACCTTTCAGTTTTAAAAATGGGTGTTTTAAGAATTGGTCATGACAAGGTTGGACAAATTAAAAAAACAACTGGTGCCGTAGACTACTGCCACCTGTCAGAAAACACAGAAATTATAAGTTTTTTTTTACTTGGAAGGAACACTTTACTAACAGGTATGATTGATCTTAGTCAGTTTATAGAAAATGAATTGTCAGCCTTTGCCAGACCATGTCCAAATGTTATATAATTTTATATTTTGTTGTCTTTTTATGCTTAGTACCAATAGACAATTGGATATCCACTGGTTTGATTTTTCTCCCAAAATATGCTTAGTACAACAATATATTGTACCTTATTTTTTACTTGTTTTAGGCATAATTCAAAAGGGTGCATCCCCCCCAAAAAAAAAAATTATTTAAAGTGACATCTCAAATGTAGGGTAAACAGGAGCTGGTCTGTCAGTTAGTATCGGTTATTTCATGTACGTACCCATCAGTGTTTCATAGTGTTTGTCTGAAACACACAAAATGTGTTTTTGGGAGTTTTGACAAACCCCATGTTCATACAGAAATACAAACCATCTCCTTTTGTGTAGAAGCATTCGAGCATGAGCTGGAAATGGTATTTTAAGCTTGGTAACCAGGTGGTTAATGGCATTAGGTAGGTGAGTCTTAGAATCTCCCTCTTAGCTGTCGTAACCCAAGCACTTGTGCTGTGGGTACTGTTGAGAGTGAATGTCTTGATATTCTCACCTCTGACAACCTACACTGAAGCTATTTCAAAGTGTAATTATTGGTAATTGGTGCCCTTTGTTCATTTACAATGCTGCATCTGGAATGTTTACAGCATCTTTTGTGTTCATTAACATAGGGCCTTCTCTTGGCATTCCAAGAGACCTCTCTTTCACTACTGTGAAGGGGACCACTACTGTTCTTGCTAATAAGGTTAACCTTGTTGACCCTTCTGTTTCAATTGAGAGCAGTATCTTCCTTTGGAATGGGTCTGTTCTGGGATACTCCTTAACCTTCCCTAAATGCAGTGTTGGGTTGTTGGTGTAGAAGAGGTATGTTGAAACTCAGGACAGCATAATACACTGGGCAGTATCCTTGATAGCCTTTTTTGGGTCAGCAAAAGGGACTGCAGCTAAGTCTTTGGGGGTAGCTACACTTGCGACATTGGTGATGGAATAAGAGCATTCGATTCCAAATGCTGGTGAGGACCACAACAGTCTTTTTATCTTAAAAAGAGCCAGGGTTCTTCCCAGGGATGCCTGTCGCATCAATGGGCAACACATTAAGCAATGGGCAGAGTGATGGGTAGTCTTTTCAAGACAGGTATTTGACACCCATTCTATCTCCTGTTTCCAACCTACTGTCGAGGATTGCTCAAAGCTCTCACCCTGTTGGCTGAGATGAAGGTGATTATGGAGAAAGATTTAGTGGTGTCATTTACATCTCTGCAGTCATTTCTTCATGGGAAGTAAATTGATGAGTGATTGAAGATATGTCATCAATCTCATCTAGATGAGTTTGCACTCAAAACTGATTTCAGGATGGAATCCAACATTCCATCAGACTTTGTGCTTTCTGTGTACCTAAACAATTAATATTTTCAGATAGCTAGCCATGAAGACTCCTTGAAGTACAGCCACTTTGTCAGTGTTGGGGCTGTCTACCTGTTCATTTTCAACTACCCTGCAGTGTTCATGCAAGTGTTCTCTATCATGTCTACTTAGGCCCTTTTGAATGGGATACACATTCTGTATTGTCTAGGCAATTGGTTGATCCTGGCATCCTCCAAGTTGCAGTTGGCAATTCTTGGGAAATAGGAAACCAAAAGTCATGTTTCTTAAGTGATACCTCCACCATAAGGAGCAAGTCTTCATAATAGATGATAGTTCTTGTTGGAAAGAATCTGAATCTTTTAAAGTTAACTGCATTTTTTCTTAGATATACACATCTGTATATTTGTATAATTAAGAAAAAGCAATTACTGCAAGAAACTGCAATACTAATGGGTTGTTTAAATTACTTCCAGATCATCAAGAATGAAGATTTATTTCCTTGGTACCGGATCCAGCTATCCTTCCACAAGACGAGGGGTTTCAGCTGCAGCACTCCAGCTAGATGGTATAGTGGGAGATGGATTGTTCATAGTTAGGTGTCAATAATTATATGGTACTCAATAATTACATGGTACAGTATAAATTTTGTTCTAGATTTTTCAAGTTCATTGGAAATATTAAATTTTTTCATAGTATAAATATGCAGGTTAATACAATTAAAAGACTTCTTTTCCAAATTATTTTCAGATGGTAATGTATGGCTTTTTGACTGTGGTGAAGGCACTCAGATTCAGGTGCAGAAGGTGGCTTTTTCAAGGCAGAAGATTAATAAAATATTCATAACTCATCTCCATGGAGATCACTTGTTTGGACTCCCAGGTCTGTTATGCACAATATCATCTCAGATTGGTCTGTCTGAGGAAGAACTACAGAAGAAAGGGGCACCAGTTGTTGATTTGTACGGTCCCCAAGGACTGAGAAGATTCGTTTATACCGCCCTTAGCCTATCGAGATCACTATTGCTTTTCAAGTATCGAGTAAGTTATACATTTCCTTCAGGGGTAAGCTGTTTATGGTGTACTTTTTGTGTAATGTAGAGTGTATTATTTAGTATATTATTATATGGAATATTATCATCATCTTCTATCAACAAATCAGTGCCATCTAGTCCTACAGGAATACAGTACAAACTATCACCTTTTATGTCAGAGTATCCCTCAGCATGAGCTGGAATTAAGTGTTGAAACTAGGTAATAATTGTAGGTTGGCAGGTGAGTGAGGGAAACCCCTACTCACCTACCCTCTGACTGATCATCAAGTTGAAACTTCTTTCATCATTTTTGTTTTACATGTTGTTTTTATATTTGTTTTGCGTTTTTCTTACACTCTTGGTTGTGGTTTCATCCAAGACTCCCTATATGGGAATAGGGACTGTGATCTTGAGTTAACCTCGTCTATTGATTCAGTGAACTGAGCTGCTGAGTCTGATTTTTAGCTTCAGTGGTCCCGAGAGTGCTCACTAGTGCGTGCTGGCATGTTTTTCTCTCCTGCTCTTTGCATAGGGAGTCTGACAGGGCCTTAGAGTCCTTCACCTTCAGAGCCCCATGTCTTGAAAGTACAGAGTGGTACAGTATCTGATTTTAATGAAACTTCTGTTCACCCGCTCCCTCCACCCAATGTCCTTCAGCCATTCTTGAATTGTGCCATGTGCCTTATGTTTGGATTTCATGGAAAGATTTTTTTCTCATACACATATATATTTTGTTTATTTATACAGTTTTTTATAACTGTTTACAATGATTTATAACATTTATAGTTTTAAGGAACTGAGTCGTTTTATTCATGCAACTATAATTTGATGGAACAGCAAATATTTTTTTTTTTTATATTATTGCACTGAGTGATGAAGAGCTTATGCAGTTTCTGAGCTCAACCCACACTAAAGGATTTATCAGAATAACCAAAAAAGATACCTGAAAACTACGTAAGCTGGAAGTTACAGGTGAACATATGGATGTTCAGAGAATACCACACTTAGAATACCTCTAATGAAGTCCAGGCATGTGAGAGTATACATGTACACACCAAATAAGATAGTAGCAGACAGGTGAAAATACTTCACAATATTGGTAAGAGTCACCACTAGATATCATAAAATGTATCGTTAGCAAAGTGGTCAAAGGAAGTCATGATTTAATGGTTCATGATGAGCTTTGAGTTAAGAATTCTTGGGAACAAAACCAATAATTGACTAGACTACAGTCATGCAGAGAATGTCTCTAGTTTTTACTACCAAAGGTGCTTAGGGACTCAGTTGCCTACTCAGATAGGTGGAAGGGAAGATTTGTCAGCTTTAAACTTTTAAAAAGAGCTTATCCTTTTCAAGGGGAGAACTGCACTTGTATTCAAAATAATTCATGGGTTTTGTTCTTTGCTGACTTAAGCATTTTCAGATGCTATTTATTAGTTGCACATGAGTTGGAGTTGGCAGTTTACCTTCTTTTTCTACTTTAGTAACATCTCTTACTGTATACTGTAATTACCTTGATACATTATTTTATAGCCCTATAGTGACCATTTATAGGCTAACATTTCCTACCTCGCACCTCCACATCCCCTGCCATTTTCACCTGTCAGTATTTTTGTGCATTACAGTGACTTTCCTTCACACAATGTTGCATTTAACTGACAGTCAGCCATTCTTTTCTTTTTGATGATCTGTCAGTTTCTGCACTAGACCTATCAGGGCCTAACACCTACTTCCTCAGTTATCTTTTTGACAAAATTCCATTTTGAAAGCTGCTTTCTATTGAGTGATCTTCCCTCCTATATAGCCAGTTTGCTATTTGAGACAGTGGTTTGCTTAATATGGACACACAAACCAGCATAGTAAATGCAAGTGGACACAAGCACCTCCATTTTGAAGTACCCTAGGAATCTTTCCTGCTTTGGCATTGGCTTGCTTGTATGAAACAAAAAGTCAGCCTTTAAAGCTTTTGGATTTTTATCAGATGTTTAGATTATATTTATTTGAAATCTGAGTATTCTGAAATACTTGTTGTAGCTATAAATTCTTGTTATTAGGGGTGACTGTAGTTATACTGTAGTTATTCAGTTTGCTCAGCTGTGATACAAAAAGATCTGCCAATTACACTTCATAAAAAACTGAAATAATCAGTGGAAGTGTGGGGACAGCATAAACAGGTGGTCAGAACTTAAAGAATATATTTTAAAATTTTAGACTCTCATGCTACTGTATACTGATTTGAATTTTGTCCTTATGAACTAGGCACACATGTTACTGATGTCAGAACAGTAAAGTCATACTTAGCAATGTTAATGTTATTAATGAAATGATTAAGGTAAACCAGAACTCACTATCTGGGTCTGCTGTTAAATATGTTTAGACATTTCCTGTAATGGGGTTAGTCCCTTGCTCATGTAAGGTGTCTGTTTAACTTCCAGTTTGGATATTCTGTAACAATAACTATTGTACTGTGGACAATAAAGACTTGAAAGTTACAGGATTTCGTGTTAATTTTAGATAGTTTCTTTTAGGTCCATGAGCTTGTTCCTATCAAAGAGCAGTATTTAGAAGATTGGGACCAATGGGTTGTTGATCACTCGGCACCTTCTGTTACTCACCCAAGTGAATTGCCAGGGTCATTGATTTATTCTGTTGAAGACAGCGATGGAAATGCTCACTGGAAGTTGTAAGTATGGAACATATTCATCACTGCTGTTTAGGAGTGCATGTCAGAGTTCATTATTTATATTAACTATTGAAAGAAGAGAGAAAGAGAGTTAATTTAATCACTGTTAATCAAATCAGCTAAATTCCAGCATGAGAGAAGAAGAGAATGAATTAGTTTTTTCTGTTTTTGAATAATCTGTACTTATTTAATTTTCTCTTGTAAGTTACATAAGTAAGTGAATGCAATGCCTAATTCTTGAATAAAAAAAAAAAGTTTTGTTGTTGCTTAGTTTTGTACTTTGTACTTTGGTTGCATTGGTACCAGATGTATGTAGCCTTTTTTATGTGGATTCATCTAGCAAAATTTTATAACAATTATATTTATGTAACATTTACATTGTTTTGGGTGGTACTGTATAATGTTTAAATGATATTCTGTAGTCTTTACTGCATATGAGGGAATGTGTGGAAGTTATGTATTCATACATATATACAAATACTGTACCTTGAAATAAAGTGCTTTATACCATTTTGCATAAAGGATGAATTGCTTTGAATTTTTATTAATTGGATTCCTGGAAGCAAACCTGCCTAAATCAAGGAACACTTGTACAATACATAGGTATGTGTCTTCTGTACCCTTTATGCTTTAATTATTTTCTAGGTTTGATGATGATAACTGGTGCGCTGTAGCTGGTTGGATTCATCACCGTGTGCCTTCTTTTGGCTTTGTTTTAAATCAAAAGGGTCGACCTGGTACATTGGATAAGGAGAAGCTATTAGAGCTTGGCCTTCCTCCAGGTCAGCCATGTATTTGTTTTTTCCACAAACCTATTACAGTTTGTGTATAGCCAGCATAATCTGCTGACAAGCACGCTCCAGAAAAAGCAGAAAGCACTTCTACCTGGCTCACCCTACTTATGGCTCCAAGTACCTCTGGTGATATGGAGGTAACATCTTTCTGTGTTGCTGGGTTTCCATGGACAGATTGCAATCCTGCTCCCAGGTTTGTGTGATTTATTATGCTCATTTCCTTCATATTGATCAGATGTCATGCATAAGTTTGAACTAACTGATCGTGTATTATTTGTGTTAGCTAGTCTATAATTAATTTATACTGTATTCAGTTTAGTGTGTGTCCAAAATGTCTTTAGCTTTTGAGTGGTCCTGTAATTGTCTTCGTTCAGATTCTAGAAACTGTAACATTTTTTTAATAGCCATTCTGTTTTTGGTTACTGTCTTTGTATTATTTGTTGAAGGCATATTCTTGGTCTTTGGCATATATATGAATTATTTGGTAATTTTACATTTAAAATCACATTCTGACATTGTTTGGTATAATATAATAATAGTTTTAGGAAGTTTCAATATCTAAGTTTTAAGGATAATTACTTGTTCATGTTATCATATAACATCCTGGCTATATCCAAGTACACTAATGGGTTTGTGATAGAGCATACACAAAATCTCAAGAATAGTTTTCATTACAGTCCCATTACTTTACAGGAAGTGTCCCCCTTCCCACCCGTCTTTCTTGCAGTGAGTCCAGCTAACAATGGGGGTGCTTTGGAGACCAGGTATTTGGATGGCTAGGTAGAAGTGCTCACATTCATCTTTTAGTGGAGTAAGTGGGAATTATGCTGGTTACACAGTAGGCTGTAGAAAAGCAATGAGTTTTTATAAAAAATCAATTTTGATTTTAGGAAAATGTTATTTTTTCATTTGCTTGTTTTTACAATAATTTTTTTCCAATATGTAATATACTGCCATATTTTTTTCATAAGTATTAACCACAAAAGTGAGAAATATTTACAATCCATTGCAATTCATCAGTAGATAATGATTTAGGATCTTTTTATCTAGTGTCAAATCTGTGAGGAGAGTAACAAATTTCAGTATTTAACATAAAAGCAAGTTTTATCACATGTTATTAAAATGCATTACATAAGTTTCTAATTTCGACTTGGTTTTAGCTCAGCTAATTATAAGATGGGAGAGACTTCTGAATATGCCAAATGAGATTGGTGTAAATATGTTATTTCCTATTTGTTATCTGTATTTTCATCTGGCTAACCAACTTGAAAACTTGGTTTTGTCTTACTATGAAGGTCCTTTATATGGCCAGTTAAAGAAAGGGAAAGCTGTAACGACAGAAGATGGTAAACTAATCACCCCAGATATGGTTGTTGGATCACTGATTCCTGGCAAATCTTTGGTCATTCTGGGAGACACAAGAGATGCTTCTCCTCTTGCTCATTTAGTCAGGTTTGTGCCATAGATTTGTTTGTTTTTTATTTTGTGATGTCATCCAAAAAGACCAGGGGGTTGTTACTATTGATTCCAGATAATGCAGATATTGTTTATATGCTTAAACTCGACAACAGTAAGAAATTGTTGAGCCATGAAAAACTTACAAAAGCTTGAAATTTAATGGTTATCTAATTTTACAAGATACACTGTCACTGGCATTTAACAATTAGAAATTAGTGATAATTGTAACCTCCTAAACATAATAAATAAAAAAAGTTCCAGTGTTGAACGTTCAGGGAATTATTTAAAAAATTACTCTTGTCATATTCACATATGCATGTTTGACACATGTACACAAACAAAAATCTAAGGTTTTACGGCGCTTGTCTAGCGATGCCATTAACTGGATTTTCGTTGCCAATCTGCTGTTAAGCGGCGCTGATTTTTGGGTAATGGCGCTCAGTTGGGAACAGAACCCCCGCCATTAACTGGGGACTGCCCTTATGAATGTGTTTTTTTTTCTTTCTCTCTCTCAACTTTTTATAAAACATTTTTGAGAGGGTTAGACTTGCTGTTCTCTGTTTTCATAATGCAGTGGTAGTGTTTTGGGTGGCAACTGAAGTGGAGAGAGAGATATAGGCAGAAAAGGTAAATAACAGCTGTGATTGTTTTTAGTCTGTCAAAATGTATGCATTCAAACTGGTCAACCTCAGCGAGGTAATCCTCGCTTAACCGGAAGGAAACCATTCTTAAGATATTCCTTCCCTGAGAGTCCCTCTGTATAATCCTGGTTGAGTGTGGTCCAGATATGCAAGGGGTATTAAAAACCAATCTAGTCTGCATATGTTTTTAGTTTATTTTTTAATTTTTATATATTTTGTCTTGTTTACTGATGGTAGTTATGTACAGCATCTGAAATTCTGGGACATGACAAAAGCATATTTAGTGTCACAATACCATCAGTTCCCAGATATATCATAGGACTGTTTTTGATATTCTCAGGCCCAGTGTTTTTGCACGTTTAGCTCAAATTTAAAGTTCGAGACTCTATTCAGTTAGTGTTTTTAATTCCTTTTTCCTCAAATGGATTTTTATATGCAGTAATATGCCCAAATATATAATTGCAAAGGTTATGCTTACCTTTTTTTACAGCCTTTAAATTTCTTTGCAAAGTAAAACAAAATCAAGCAGAGGCAAAAAATTAATGCTGCTAGTACACTGAGAACCCAGGAAGGAGAAAAGCTACTTGTACCTCCTTGGTATAAATTATATGCACATAAAATATGGATGTCCTAGAATTAAAAGTCTTCATATTCATATTGTCTGTAGTTGATTTCATTAAAAGTAAAATATTTAAAAAAGTATTTAAATGTACAGTATTCCTTTTATGACTTTGTGTAAAAGGCCTTGAAAATATATTCATTATCTTCATGTATAGACAGATGAATTGTTATAGGTATAGTTTTATAGAATACTGTAGTAATCATGATTATTCTGTGACAGAGGCTGTGATGTTCTCATTCATGAAGCAACCTATGATAATTCTTTGAAGGAGAAAGCTGCAGAAAATGGACACTCAACTTCTGGTCAAGCTGCTGAATTTGCTAAGAGAATAAATGCAAAGGTTCTGTTACTCAACCATTTCTCCCAAAGATATGGACAGGTTACTGAAGACAGTCAGGTAGGTATTACTTTGGTCCCAAGTTTCATCGTAGGCTTAAGGTAACTGCTGCCTTTTATATACAAAATGCAGTTTAAAAAATTTATTTTTATACAAACTCCATATTTTACAATACCCTTCTGTGCATTCACACAAAATATCTGGTATTCCTTAAAAGAAGGGATCCACTGTTTCCAGCTGAGAAGCCATGCTTCTAGGCTCCAACAACCATCTAGTGGTAGACTTGGGTATTGTTTGTGTTCTCTAGACCAGTTGCAAGGTATGCAGGGATTGGGAGGAAGTAGGTTTGTCTTTAAAAAATATTAGTTTTGTGTAAACAGTTGTGTCGAAACTGTTTCATCACAAACACTACAGTAGTCTAAATAGCTATTTAGATGGGAAGTCTTTCGTAGCTGCTACCCCTTAAGATAGTCAGTCTTTTACTGTACCTCCTTTCATATTCTTTCTTGTCTTACTGTCCACCGTCACGTAACAATTAATTCATGGTACAACTGCGAGGTTTTCCTTGTTACACCTTTCGAACCTTTAACTGTCATTTTCTGTTTCAGCGCTGAATGACCTCATAGGTCATAGGCCTAAATTCTATGTTATATTCTATTTCTTCTAAAGTGTCTGAAAGTTTATCATGATACATTACTGTAAGGTAATGAGTTTGTGATGAATGTTTTTCAGATAAATACACACCTAAAAAATATTTTTATTAGATTGTATTTGTATCAGAGCAAGAACTATAACATGAAATATGCAGCATATAGGGTGTAAGAAAATCAGGAAAAAGGAAAAATACCTCACATTTTGGGACTTTAAGGGCTGGCTGTAACAGTCAGGTGGCAACAGAATGAAGGAGCAGATGAAAAATACATGAGAAAGTACTGCAGTTGTAGAGAACCTTTTAGTTCTGCCAAACAAGGCACTGGATCTTTCTTAGATAGTGACCCCCAAGGGTTTTAACCTGGTATGTATCCACTTTTGCAGTGTCGAGTACAAGCCCGTTATATTAGTCTTATTTAATGACCCCCGAAAACCCTTGGGGTCATTATCTGGGAAAGATCCAAAGTACTTTGTAGGCAGTACCTTCTACCAGAAAGAAGGTTAAAGCATCATGTGTTTCCGTAAACATGAAACTTGAAATTTAGCTGTTCATAATGAAGACAATCTTTGGTCTTCCAGGATGAAGAAACAGTAGCAGTTTTGGAGCAGGAAGCTTTGTTAGCATTGGAAGGAATGTCGATCCAGGTAAAATGTGCTGAAGATCTGTTTACGTATGAATTACCCATTACATCAAGAGGAGTGAGTAAATAAACTTATCAATAAATTACCTGTATTTTCTTTTCAACTACAGGCTTAAATTTTTAGGTAGATGTGCTGTAGTGAGCTGAGCCAGTATTCAAATTCCACTGCATTATAATATATGAAGCTTAAGGACAATTTGCTTGCATGTATTTTCATGTCTATTTCCTATTATATACAGCATTGAAGGATGAATCATGAAATTTAGGCTATAAAGCCAAGCACCAGGTCATTTAAATAATTCAGTGTTTAAAACATTAAATATGAAGTGATTTTTATCATATTTACTTGGATGCTATGTGCATTCTTGGTAAGTTGGTAATGGTGGAGCACATTCTGGTGCACTGCCCCAGATATTTCAATCAGTGGCAGAGAAAACTATGGGTAAGGATTTAAACTGTTCTGGGGAAAGAGTGATAGTGATACTTTTTTTTTTTTTTTTGAGAACTTCACTTCGACCCTAAAAGCACACACTGACACACTCCAACTAGTTCAATTTTCCCCTTGTGAACAAATCCTTTAGACAACCTATATGAAAGTAAGGAAATGAGACTCTGCAAGTCTCTTCAGATCTGTTCAACAGTCAGATACAGCAAATTTTACAACAATGTGGTACTGTGGTGAAAACTGATCAGGCAATAAACCAAGTACTTTTTGATATAAAGGATACTGAAAATTTCTTGTCCAGTATGCTATTTAGGTTAAAAAAGAAACCTTTAGAAAAATCAGTATATTAAAAACTTATTCCTTACAGAAATATAGCTACATGGTGTATGTGATGATAAATATATGGCCACTTATGAAATGTTATTACTGTACTGATATCCTTACCATTAAGGCAGAGATATACACTTAAAAAAATCATAATCAACAGCATTTGGCATTACTCAAAAAAGAAAAAGAAAAAGATCGTCTTCGGCACAGACCCTAACAAACCATGTTGGAAGGCATAACAAACTAGCATCCTTTCTACTGGCCAAAAGATGACGGTAACATTTCGATCTACAATTTTTTTTAAGTGGCCAAAGCAAATGCTGTAACAATGATACCAATATGACTTCTGGTTTGATATGTAGACATCATTGAAATAATGAAGGATACTTAACCTAAAAAAAATGGGATATATATTTATATAGTCTTCAGGTAAAACATAAAAACACGAAAAACATAAAATGCTGGACTGTATCCCTATAACATAAGGCTTCCAAACAATTTCTTATTGGAATGTTAAAATAACTAAATTGATTTAAACCTATATAATACAGTTTCAACATTACCCAAATGATCTTTATTCTTGAAAGAACCAAGGACTACCTATATATCCAGCTTTTAAAAGTAAGATATTTAAAATTGAGCACCCAAGTTGCAGAAAGATCTGCTAATATAACGTTCTATCAATGGCGCTTACATATAAAAGTGAAAAAATACTGCCCAGGCAATTCTTTCCTATTCGCTGATGACTAGGACTCTCTCTGGAGTTAGGAGATGCCAGGATATAGCAGAAGAAATTGTCACTAACACCTACCCTGTGTCTATGACACCAGGTACTGCTTTACTAATGATAACACAAGCTACAACAATGTGATCAAAAATGATGATAATGCATGCTAAAATACTTCAATCACAGTAAGAATGTATCTACTAAGAGTAAATGTAAATACAAGATTTCTTCATGGTAACATTCTGAGCGTCTGGTGCCACCTTATGTCAGAGAGCCCTTCTCTGCAAGATTCTGGATAATTTTTGACTTGAGCTGTGGAATGTCACTGATTTTCATATACTTGCTTACCTTATACTTTAGTCTTACAGCCTGAAAAACACAAATGCAAATTAAGTTTTTAAAAAATCGCCCCAAACATGAAATGCATCTCAAGAGTGCTTTACATTGAGACCTCTATGCACTTTGGATATTATGTGGTTCACTGCTATTGCCTGGGATCTGTTTGAGAGCTTCAAAACCCTAGATTTAAAAATATGGTCAGCCATCTACAACATTTACTTACTGCCTCTTGTTAATAGGATAATTTGTCATCACTCAAAGTAGTTCTTAAGTTATTGACACCCATTACAGTGACAAACCGATTCATGAAAATTTGGTCTCAAGACCTGGCACTGGAACCATTTGATTCCAGTATTCTGTCCAATGATAATACATGATTCATACAGCCATGCCTAACAAAAATAAACAAACCTGAATGAAAGCTCTAGTTCCCACTTAAAATTAACCTGAGTGAAAACTCTGCTAAAGTAAAATTAAACCGAGTGAAAGCTCTGCTACCCACTCAAAAAGTGCGTATAACATATAACACGACCAAAAAGAAAAAACAATTTTGAAATCAAAATCCATTAAAAGGTATAGTACACACAGTGTCACTGCAAAAAATTACAATGATAAACTAAACCTATAAAAACTCATGTTTAACAAAATCTGAAGCTTTATTCCTTACCTGCTGTTTCATGGTGTAACTCTTAACAACTACAGAGGACATCTTTGCCATAACCGGGATTAACTGTTCTTCAGTATAACGCGAGTAAAACACTAGTGTGTTATTCCATTCACTGCCATCGGACAACCTGAAAGAGAATGGGTTTAAAGGTCATAAAAGAGACATTGTTGCAGACTGCCAATGCTCTGAAGTATCACACCTCAAAATGCTTACACACACACTGGTAAACACCCCATCTATACTTGAGTAATCTGTTTAGTCATATCACATCTTTCAAGTTCATCATTCATCAAATACCTTACCCTTAAACATCTGAGATCTAAGAATGTTTAAGGGTTTTCAAATAGACATTTTTAGCCCGAACACATTCCATATCTACAATGTAATATTTTTTTTATAACAAAGCCCATATGACCAAACTTGGCCAATGTCTGAGGAAAGCAAAAACAAGGCAGGATAAGTTTACAGAATTCAATTGCTTTACTGCCAACAACAAAGCTTAGCCAGTGAGAAAAGTAAGTAATGTGAGCTGAGCTCTCCTAGAAACACTTATTTTACGCAAAACCACAAGGGACCTACAGATAAGTGGAATTACAGAAATAAATTCCTCTAACTCTTCATCAGCCGCGGCGGAATCGAACTCCGCCCAACAAAGCTCAACCAACTCGGCCAACAAAGGGCTTTTAGCCAGTGAGGAAAGGAAAAATATCTGGTTAGGAAGTTAAAACTACAAAATTAAATGGCTTTATAGCCCAGTAGGTGACAACGAAAGCAGTTGTGTGTTCCATGGCTTGATGGCCTGGTGGGTGACTGAAGGCAGTAGGCAATTAAATAGCTTTGCAGCCACCTTGGAGAAGGAAACACTCAGTAAGTGGCCAAAAGTGATTCAGTATCATCATTTATACTTCAAAACTATTAACTCCATAGCATATGTGAAAACTGGAAGGAGACAAAAAAAAAACTAAAGGAGTCGCTGCAAAGAACAATCTTTTACATCTGCAATTTGATGTTAAAAAGTAAGAACTTCAGTCACACAATGGATTAACAGGAAAAATTAGGAGCTACCTCCAAACTTCACTTACTTGAGAGCAAGGCAGAGCGCAGCAGCAGCAATGATTGAAGGCTTGAAATGGACCATCGAGTATTCTAACAAACACAACTCCATAAGATATTTTGCTAACGTGTGCTGAGTGGCATCCACCTGTACAAAATAAAAAAAAAAGCCTTTAGTGCCCTAAAATAATACATATTGGTACAGTACACAAATATGAGGTTTGTGAGGTTCCTACTGAATACTGAAAAGAACATTCAATATTGCATTTTTATAAGCTTGTGTGGTTATAGGAATTGTGAGATTTCCCCAACCATTTAATTGAGGGAGTAAGATTCTTTAAAGACAGTGACATACAGTATTTGTGTATTTGACAGAACACCATTGGGCAGCAGCCACCAATACGAGAAGCCATTGAAATGCTTCACATGTACAGTTTTGAGAACTGATATGGGAGGCTTGGGTACCAAATAACATTACACTACAATGTCATGGGAGAGCACACAAGAATCCTGCTATTCTGCCTCAGCACTGGATAGGTTACTTGAATAGGCAATAAGTAACTGCTAGTGAGCCTTCTTCAGATAAAGAGTGATTAACAACACTCAACATTTCACACTGATCTGAATAGGCAAACAAGAAAATGTTCTTATTTTGAAGAGGTCACCCACAAAAGGACAAAAGTTACTTGAGATTTTCAATGCCTAAACCTACCTAATACAATAGTGGTGTAACACTATCAGGTAGATCTATTTTACTAACAAGATTAATGTGAGAGCGTGTTCCACAAGCCTATCTAACTACTGAGAGGAGCAAAAAAGAGGTGCTCAGCTGATAACTTTAAAACTATATTTCACAATATCAAATTTAAAACTAAACATTCCCCATACAAAACAATTTTCTTGTGAAAACTTTTAAAAACTTTAATAATAGTCAAAGAAAGTTGAAGATTTACAAAAAAGTTACTGAAATTGTTACTTGGACCTAAAAACAGCCTAAACACATTTCACTATTACCAATTATATTTGTTACAATTAGTAACTTCAAGAATGATACTCACAGATCCAGCTTTACTATTTCTTCTCAAAAAGTGCAGAGGAAGTGGATAAGACACATTGAACTGAAGAGTCTTTAACATTTGGATTTCCATCCTTTTAATATCTGTTCTTGAATATGCCTTATCCGTAATGTAACTGAAATCTCCAATTTCTGGACAGTACATCTCCTCATATTTACTAGCAATGAACATAGCAGTAACACCAACGAGCTGCAATTTATTACGGGGTATGGATCTTTCGACCTGTAAAAAAAAATATTTTAATCATGTGCCATATGTTCGTTACTTTTCTTATCTAAAATTTTTTTTCTTGCATTCACATGCAAATATATGCATCCAACTGCAAATGGCCCTGCAAAATGGAGGCTTAGAATAATTGCCAAGCATTTTCTACCATCACTAAAGGCTAACCTTTTAAAAAAATCTGCATATAACTGCAAGAGTTAATTTTTATCAGTTCCAAAAATGGGTTTGCAAATCTACTAATAAAGATGGAACTACAATGCAATGAGGGCTATACTGCCCTAACACAGATGATACATATTACAAATTTCTGTCAAGAATTTCTTCAGTCATAACAATGCTGCTAATCAATTCTATCAAGGATTCCTGCAATACTATGACAGGTGATACAGATCTCTTCAATGCCATGATGCAGATGGTACATATCACATTTACGGTATATTAAGGAACCTTTCGATTAGAAAGAGCAAAACAAAAACTAATCCATCTTTCATGGCTTCCCTCATTTTTTATTTTATTGCTACAGTTTGATGTTTATTACAAAAACCAGACTTTTTTTTTTTATGTTGAAAAGAAATATTGAATTTTCTCAAAACATCTCAAGTTGGTGGTGTTTCCTTGATAACATTTTGTCTTGGGCCCTAAAATTATGTTATTCCCAATAAACAAGAAATGAACAATTGTTTAGCTATCTTAACTAGATAGCTCCTGTTCCTGCTAAGGTTCAGTATAAAAATATTTACTGAAGAGTCACTTGTTAAACCTTCTGCTTATAAACATCCCCTCAGACTAGTAGACTAAGTCTTTTAAACATTCTTGTACCCATGTTCAAGAATTTAAATAAAGTGCTAAAAGTTTTAAGCTTCTCACCTGGAGGAATCTATCAATAATAGAAACAGTAAGGTAGAGCGTTTCCTGCAATAGCGTGAAGCGTGAGTGAACCTGTACAAGCCAGTCTATCAAAATTGCTCTCATCTTCCCACTGATCACTTGTCCTTCAAGGTACCCACTTTTGACCTGACTTCTATCCTGTAAAGATAAAATGTGTGAGAATACATTTGAAGACTGCAATTGAAAAACCACACTCTCTCAATATTACTTTAAAACGTACCAGTCCCAGACTACCACCATTGAGAGCACAACATTTTAAGATAAAAGAAAGAGAGAGAGAGAGAGAGAGAGTGAGTTACTTTGTGCAAGATCTATACTACTGTACAGCATTATCTACTACACTGCCAGCCCTGAGATCTTCAACTTTGATGTACCACTTTGAAATGACTGAAGTTCAGCACTAGTCACCACAGTCAGGATAAAGTGGATTATCGACAACAGCCAAGGGAGCAATTCCCTGTATACTGTTACAAAAAATGAAATTCAGTACAAAATGTGCATCACTGCATAAACTACAGCATTTGTAATTGACGGTACTGGTTCATTTACTCAACAGCTTAAGGACTTTTATACAATACAGCACTTTCTTTTGATTCTGGTAGGAAAAAAAAAAAAAAAAAAAAAACCAAAGTAGCTTTCCACAACATAAATTTTAATATCAAAGCATTAGCATAAAAATCTATGCAATAACTCCTTGTATTTTTTAAGGCCCTGAAATTTCACTGTTTATTCTGACTAGTGAATTTTAATACCCTCAAGACACAAACCTCTAGTTCACGGAGATACTTGTAGATATCATTCACATACTCAGAGACCAACTGAGGATTACCATGGTCCTGTGAATCAATGTCCTCAACATTCAAAAGTTGGGTAGAGAAGGCAATAGACAGTTCCTCAACCTTTGCTTCTTGCACATCCATGTCCTCAACATTTTCAGTGGGTTCCCTGACATTCTCATTTTCCTTGATGTCTTTCCTAAAACATTTACAGTATATTAACTCGGTATACATTACGTCTCAGATACATGCACTGTAAACACAAAATAAACTTAAGCTCACCTCATTTAGTGCTTATCCTACAGACAAATATAACCAGCAATATACTCTATTCTTAAAATGTGCATTAAGGGCTATGCCAAAAGCTGTACTAGCTGAAGAAATGTATTTGTAGTTGACATTTTTAGATAGTTGAATATTTTAAATATATTATCAAGTGTTCAAGCTCCAAATTTTTATGGGCTTACAAAAAAATTCTGTTTACCTGTTTAACAGTCATGTCAGCTGCCAGGTCACTTCTTGGTATCAACACAAATGAAAAATATCTATAAATCTTTACCCAATATTTTAGGCTATTTGTCCACTCAACCAGTTTTCTTTGAGGTAAGTTTAATGCAAATGATTAAGTATGTTGCAAAGTATTTACAAAATCATAAATGATTAAGCAACTTAAATGTAATGAGTAAGTAAACTATATCCCTTTAGAAGTACGTTCTCCATTTTTTTTTTTTTTTCTTTAACTTCTATAACACGCATACTACTTTTTATTTTATCAATGAAATTTTCAATATTTTCTTAGTGTGAAGAACTACTTATACTTACAGGCTTCCTCCTATCTATCAAAGCTTTGGAGTGTACATTTTTTTTTTTTAGCCATTTTCTCAAAACTTACATTTTCAGAGGCAAGTAACTTTAATCCAATGAAACATCCAAATTATGTAATCTACTCAAGTTAAAAATGGCACTGCAAAAAACTGTTTGGACTTCAACTTTAATAAATTTATTTTTTTTTTCCCCTTTTGCTTATTTATCAAGTACAGGATGAAAATTACCATGTAAAAATCTGAACCATATTCCTTCAACCATAAGATAAAAATTCCTTTTAGCATAAGTGCTAGTCATAACTATCAATAATTAGTAAATGTAATTTCAGTGAATATTCCACAATCACTGACCATTTAGGAGTGATATTTCTTTAAAAGATCCTTCCTGAAAAAGTTTATTTCTTAAACAGAAAACCGTTAAAAGGATTGACAGGAATAATCAATTAATATGTTTGAAACTGTCAAACAATGCAACTTCCCCTCTAATACCTGTCTTCCCATTTGGCATTTATTAAGGTTTCACACAGCTTCCTTGCATTTTAAATTTAAAAATTCTGTATGCAGCTAATCTGTATTTGCTTGGCTCATTGACTACAGTATTTAATGCCTATTTGCATAAATCTTAGTCATTTGGGTATTATTAAAATAGTTTTACCAGACCACTGAGCTGATTAGCAGCTTTCACAGGGCTGGCCCATGAAATGATCCCATTTTTACTTGTTCAAAATGAGAACAAATATTGCCTTTTTTTTCTTTACTTACATATATCCTACATTAAAAGTGCAACATCAAGAAAAATATTTATGCAAAGTTGCAAACAAAATCACTGCTAAACATTGTTACTCATCCCCTACATACCTGCTCTGTGAAGATAACTGTCTGGTTGCAGCTGCTCTGGCAACAAGAGATTGTTTCAACAAATCAGGTTTGAGAGGGCCCGTTGATCCTTTAGACGGGATGGGCCGATTTCCCACATCTCCCAAAGCAGCTCTTCGTAAAATTGGACCTTGAAGCACTTTTGCAGCAACTTTTCTAGGGCCATTCTCATCATTTCTGAGAATCTGAAAATAAAATTCAATTAAGTACATCGAATCAAACTTGACTCCCTTAAAAATAATTTCTGAGGGGTTTAAGTTGTAATTTGATATCTATATAGCACAGTATACTGGATAACTGGAAATAAGTCACCTACTCTCATCCAACACTGATTTTATTCTATCACAGAACAGTAGTGAGAAAAACTTCAAAGTGGGATCAGATGCTGGAAACTGTTGCATATTCTGGGAGGCTTAAAGAAATAATTGTCAAATGTACACTCGGCAAGAAAAGTGAGGATACAGTTTTCATTAGATTTCGTTCATCGAATTTCAATTTTTTTCTTACAGAAAACACATAATCTCGGCAAATTTACTCTAGAACATGAAAGTTCAATGCAAATTATATCATATATGTTAAATATGCAAAACAAAAACGTTCAGATACTTAAAAAAAAAACATGCATGTCCGAAGTAATCAGAATTTCTCAGATGACTTCGTTCATAGAGATCTAAAAGATAGTATGTGGATATCTCGGTGTAGTACTAATCATCAGAACGGCAATATTTACTCGTTTTCCGTAATGAACAGGCTTATTATAGCATCATCATACGAGGTAAAGATAATTTCTTTAATTTTTACACGTTCATGTTTGTATTTCACGGTGTTAAAATTCAGCTGGAATTAATGGCAGTAAATGTTGTGACACCTAGGGTAGGTTGACCAAATCTATTTAAATCCATAAAGAGCGTTCTCTATGATGTGAAGGGCAGCGCGGGAGCTTGGGGAAAAACACAAGTAACTGGATGTTTCTTGACGTTGCCATAGTTTCTCTCTCTCTCTCTCTCGCCATTGCTAAAACATACTATACAAATATAGTATAGCTCAATCTCTAAAAGAAAAAATAATGAAATGAGTACCTCTACTGATAGGCCTAGGCTTACACAACAGCAACTCTCTCTCTCTCTCTCTCTCTCTGTCCATTGCTAAAACATACTTTACAAATACAGTATCGCTCAATCTCTAAACGAAAAAAAAATAATGAAATGAGTAGCTCTACAGTACATATAGGCCTAGGCTTACACAACAGCAGACTCACTCCCTCTCTCTCTCTCTTTCATCATAACAATGCATTCGTTCCTTTTCGTTGGACATTGCTCAAATTTAAGTCTTGATTTCATTATGGAAGATCGCGTTTCCGATTTTGCAAGCATTCCGTTCAATGTGGTCTCATAAATTCATTTGCGTAAGGTTGCTTGGTAAGTTATGTCGAAAAATGTTCATTTTGCTCAGAACTGTCGCTGCAAATTACAACTTGAACGAATACTGTAAAACTTACTACTGCATATAAGTATCAATGATTTCAGAATCGTAGAATATGATTTGAAAGTTATATAAGAGGTCAAGCAAAAAACAAACAATAAGACAGAAGCTCCTCCCCTTTCTAAAGTTGCCAGATGTCGCATTATTGAGCAACATATGTCCGAAGATTTAAAAAAACTGTATCCTCACTTTCCTTGCCGAGTGTACATATCTACTATGGTTACTGTACAGCTACTAGCAATATTAAGTAACTTAACCATACTACTAACATTTCTGGACGACTGCGAGACTGTCCCGGAGGTTACAACTTGCATAAATGGCAAAATCTGGTCAAGAAACAAAACTGAATGACATCTGATGTAGTGCACAGTAAAAGGCACACTATTTTTACAGGTGCATGACCAAGGAAAAAGTGGCCAGGGCTGGCTTTCTAAGGAGGAAGCGGCACAGAGGCAACAACTTGACATGGTTACCAGTACAGTATATAGCTTGATTAGACATCCTTGCAGAGGTGAGTATATCACCTTAAATCTCAAGTGAAAGGGAATGAGGTGTGGTAGTTGTAAGCATGGAAAGGTTACAATTAAAGGTAGAGTATCATGACAAACTCTCTTTGAAGTCAAGCAAAGTACCTGAAAGGGCACAGAGGATAACTTGTACAAAATTTGAATACTGCAAGGCAAGATCTCTCATTCTTCCACAGAAGGAATACAAATTTTCATTGATAAAAGAGAGAGTTTTCTCATAAGATTTGATTGCTGACTTCATAAAAATGAATTAAATCTTGAAATTTAGGCTATAAAGGCAGCCTGAAAGCTTACAACAATGAAGAGGGAGTTGGAGTCATTCAAACAGCAAGAGAGAATGGATCCAGAAAATGAATCTGGTGAACTTCAAATATCTAATGATGAAAATGGAAGAAAACTCCCACAGTAATACTAAAAAGTAGCGTTTCAGACTGAACATAAATCCGAGAGAAATAATGTGGAAATGATGGTAAAGTGGAAGTCTAAAAAGTTGGTGCAGCAAAGGAATTAAGGGACAACCAACACCCTTTAAGAATGCTTGGAATGCACTACATGTAAGGTGCACTGAGAGCACAATCCCCTACAGGGACTTTTTGGTAAGAAAAATATGGGTTAGAAAAGAGAGACCCAGTGAAGCCTATAGAAACAATGCCTCTGTAACACAGGGGTGTGTATCAAGTTGGTCAGGTTTCCTTCAGACTAACATGATATCTCTTATGTCTAAATCAAGAGCAGCTATGATTCCCCAGAAATCAGTAAGTGGTCAATAAGGTTCCTCTGTAATATAAAACTGAGGACAATAAAATTCAGATTCTAATGCTGTACAATGCTCCCCACCTAGGAAGGGAACTCTATACTAGATGCCTCTGAAAATTTGAGTGTGAAGACTGACCATGAGATAACTTCCAAGCACAAACCACAATGGGAATAACAAGTCATTTTCCCAAGTACAAAAGTACATACAATCACTTCAAGAATAAGAACCTCACTTAAGAAAGCAGTTAGGATGGTGATGGGGACTACAAAAGCAACCCAATGCACCACCCACCTATGAAACAGCACTAGCAGATCAGACAACTGTCCGTAGTGTTATGCACTTGAGAAAAATTCACTTGCTACCGGGCCAGGCAGCTAATATAGGTCAAGGTCGAATGTGGCACAGGCTACAGTCATTCTGTGCAAGGAACTGGCATGCAAGAACACCTAAAACAAACTCACCAAAGTTTGCTGCACCACACAATATTCGAACAATGTCAACAGTGTCCACAAGCTAAAGGAACAGTACAGTAAACTGACTGGTCCCATACTATCAGATCTCTATCAGGGACAATACTAGACACACAGAGCGCACATATAATGGCAATGTGACAAGCAGCACTAGATAGAAGTGTTGTGCAGATGTCATTCAAGTTTAACCCTAAAAGTCCTCAGACTACAATCCACAAGATCTGAGACTATTCATAGCCAATGGATATTCATGAAGGACATGCCTGACAAGGCCTCCCTTCTCTCAGGACAAGACCACTCGGGTAGTTTGCAGTTTACATTGACGCCACGTAACGCCGTTTGTCCCGTCCGCCAAGGTAAGTAGTTCCACACGAAACACCATGTTCTATAACTTTCTAGGGGGGTTCAAGGGGGGCGAAGACCCACCAGCCAGGTAAGGGCACGCCGCACTACATTAGGTCAGGTTGCTTAGTTATGGTTTCATCATTTTAGTACCGATTTCGTATGCTGGTATTCCTCCGCGACTAGAAAACTGGCAGACGACACACATGTCAACGTAAACTGCAGGTGCTCCGACCACTCAACTAATCATCACTAACCAGAGCTGGCAGCTGATCTGGTGGTTAACGTTCCACAGCTGCCAAGGGTGGTTATGAAGGAATTGACACCTCTGATACCATGTGATCCCTTGCATATCAAGGATACTTCCCCAGGGAGAGGAAGCTGATACAGTATAACTTATCTAAACTTTTTTTTCAGGAAAGGGAGCACTAAGTTTCATACTTTAAGGAAATTTTCTAGACAACCATGCAGGAATGATTGTGACTAGACCAACCACTTGGGTGTCAGCATACCATCTGTAGAGTATAAAAAGAGATAAAAATGGGGATATACTACCATGCCCCTAAGTTTTGATAATTAAAAGTTTGCGTGCAAAATGGGGCCCATGTTGAGTACCAGCCTCTTAGGCTAGGGATGAATGTAACCTAAACAAATGAATATTCCAGTGACTGCCAAAGTCAATCTTGCAAAAATATGACCCTTTTTCGGGATAACCCAGTCATTTATGCAATAAAGAGTAGCCTTGCTAGACAAAATATTTGGAATGCTAGGATTTATTACAAAGTTCGCCAAATGACATTCTGGTATTAGCCTACATTAAATTAACTAAATACTTATGGTAATGAGATGAAAATGTTGATTAGATACCACATAAAACAGCATTCCACAAAAATGATTAGATTTTACGATCATTCGTAAGTTTGGCCCACAGTAAAAGGAAAAGGATTATATATATAAAACACTGGTAAATAAATGGATGCTACGCTAGGCCATAATGCTTGGCCTCGCCCAAAAAATTTGTGGTAGAACAGCACAGTCTAAATTAGCCTTCGTCTAAAAGCACGTACACCAACAGTGGCCGAAATAGGGTCCAAAAATAGGCCTAGCAGGAGACGTTACTCAGGCCTATGGCCAGCCTATCATACCGAAATAAATGGTCAAAAGCGATTACAATTAAGCAATCACATAAAAACTATCAACTTCCAAACTCATGCGTTTGAATCTGGCCTAGGGTACAGGTGTTCATTTAATCAGAAGCGAGCTGAGAACGGTACAAATTAGTGCCATTTAAATCTGAAAAACATCATGGCCACCTAACATAAACAAATCTTTTTAAGTCAATTTACAAGTAACTGTCATCGTTAATACAACGTTAACTTACGCCTGATTGAAGATTAGATGTCCGAGTTGCCATCTTCGGTGATTAATACCAAATTCCCGGTTCTCTTTTAGTGTAATGAGCTGAAAACTACACGTTCCCGAGCACTAGACTTTACCGGGTTTCTTCAAACCGGTCACGTGACCAACCGTTAAATGTCCACGCTCGTTTCTGATTGGTTAGAAAGTTATTTAAACTCTGACGTCACTACAAGGTTATCCTTTTCTGGTGTAGGCTAAAGTACCACTCTCTCCGAAGACACGAGAGCGTTCATATTTAAACAAGACTACAACCGTCGATTGCAAAGTGCTCAAATTATATTTTGAGTTTCTAAATTACGAAAGAAAAAGCAAAATTATGGGATAGCTTTGCATATAAAAATTATTTTCCTTTCATTTTGTCCTGACATTCATATCATCGCACATTTTTACTCGATTTTTCCATTAGTTATGAAAGTTTAATTTAATTTCTATTTACGTTTAAAAGTTGATAGGTAAAAGGATGTTAGATAAAATAAAATAGACACGTAAAATAAAAGACACAAGATATTTTAGATCTGGAATTTGAACATTTGCACAAGGAATGAAACGCTTGAAACTTTCAGTGTTAAAGATTCATGTTGTTAGAGCTTTAACAAAAATTATTGGATTCTGAAATTTCTTTCCTTGATGCTTGGCACTTAACCACAATAGACAATAAATCATACAACCTGCTTTTTTATGAATAAGTGAATGAATGTCAGTTAAAGTAATATATTATTAACGAATTGGAGTAGTTTAAATTGCTTTGGAGTACCAAGAGCATCTATGAAGCTGATAGCATGAGAAGTCTTAGTTATCATTATAATTTTCATAACTATAAGTTACAACCCTATATCCTTTGCCTTCCATAGCTCATGAATAGGAAACCTGGATAATTATTGTTGAAAGCTGTATAAGTTGCAGACCAAATATGCTAAAGATGGTTGTGTAGCGCGGTTTCGACGAACAAGAAAATCCACAGACATGCAACAATTTTAAGGAAAGAAAATAACGATCCACGTACTCTTAGACAATTACGAGGATTAAATCAGGTTGTCATCCTGCACCCTGCTTATTCTATTCCTTTTACTTTGGGATTATATAAAGGTCTTATTGGCCGTGTTATCGAGTCTCTATGCCATTTGCTTGAGAGTAATGCAATACTACTTTAAAAGAGTAATTGTCCTCGGCGTCTGGTTTATAACGATGCTTATGAATTTTGTGCTTGTTGACCTACCCTTATTTGTCTGTTTTGGTCATCTCTGCTTTCTCTTTTTCATGAGCACTGGAATCTATAGCGGCTTTTTATGGCTCGTTCCATATCAAGATTAGTTTTTATGATAATAATAGTAATAATGTATACTACCATATTCCTCTATGCTTTACTACTTTACGCATCATGTAATACTGTATATATATATATATATATATATATATATATATATATATATATATATATATATATATATATATATATATATATATATATATATATATATAAGTAATAAATTTCGTGATTTCTTACTAGTTATGTAATAGGCATTCAGTTTAATTCTGGAAGCTCTTGCCCTGTCCCGCATTACTTCCAGAATCATGACCTGTATTTTGGATAGAATATTCCCAAGACTGTAAGCGGCCAGATAAATTTATCATAGGAAAACCCAAGTAAAATAAATGTTTAACAACAATAATGTACGTCTTTTTCTTTTTCCTCGAAACTGTCCTCACTAATTCTGTGTGTGTGTGTGTGGGTGTCTGTGTGTGTGTGTTTGCAACTGATTTTCTATAAGCAGCCGACTTAGGAACTTAAATCTTACAAATGTCATGTATACACACACACACACACACACATATATATATATATTATATATATATATATATATATATATATATATATATATATATATATATATATATATATATATATATATATATATATATATATATATATATATATATATGTACACACACTATATATATATATATATATATATATATATATATATATATATATATATATATATATATATATATATATATATATATATATATACATATACACATAACATTTATGAGATTTAAGTTCCTAAGTTGGCTGCTTATAGAAAATTAATTGCAAACACACGCACACACACACACACACACACACACACACACACACACGCGCGCGCGCACACACACACAGAATTAGTGAGGACAGTTTCGAGGAAAAAGAAAAAGACGCACATGATTAATGAGGTGAAGGAGAAGAAATAGAATACAAGAAAGTATTAAAAATAAAGGAATCAAGCAACCGAGGAGCCGTTACATAGGTAAAGCCCTACCCACCTACTTGTGATGTGTAAACATGGTGTAACGTCTTCCTTTTATGCTATGTAGTTGCGTTATTATTTTGTCATGCTGTCAGTCGCCTTTCGTCATATTACACAACAAACAAAGTTCAGGACATTTCATTGTATCTTAAGGCAGGTGAGAGTTATATGACGCATTGCAGATTTATAGTGAATCGTATGACAGCCTACTAATCCCAAACCTTGTCGGGAGAGAAAATGATTTTGACAACTAGATCGATAGCCTGAGGCACTTTTGACCAGGCAGTTTATCAAAGCTAGGCTATTTCTCTGTCACATTTTGTCTGTCTGACTAGGCAAGGCATAGTCTGCAAGTTACTAACATTTTATATTTAATGAGTCTTATGTAAGGAATGACAACACCTGTCTTCATTATTATATTATTATTATTATTATTATTATTATTATTATTATGGTAATTCTAAGTATTAGCTCTGCGCCTTTTTCACCTTGGAAACTGGCTTTTTCTACACTTTTAGGGCTTCTGATACTGGCAGTGCATTTGTTTGTTGTCGGCCAAATGGAATGCCCCCTAGCTGTGTTTAGTACTGGCCCGGGGGTGTACCCATACATTGACAAGTTATTGCGCTTGCCGGGCGGGGTATGAACCGTTCCAAACAGACGTACCCATGCTCTCCGTCTTGTGAAGATCGCATATGGAAACCCCTTGTTGGATGTACCTCAGGGGTTAATTACTGGTTAATTACATCCATGCAACAAAAATTGAAGGTAAATCCATAATTAGCAACCAAAAAACTGTAGAAAAAGTCAAGTTAGAAGGAAATTGCCGCCACGGGAGCTTCTACTTAGATCTACCATTATTATTATTATATTATCATTATTATTATTCTGCACTGTAGAGATTATCATCATTATCTCATCATCTTGTGACCATCGTGGCATGAAATGGAAAATTCAGCAATTAAATCCTAAAAAATTATTTTAGATATAATTATGTGTACCTCCATTTTTTCCCATGATAATGGACTCACTTCAAATTGGGTAGACTCCAGTATTTTGAGCCATTAATACAGATATGATTGTAAAAAATTGCAATGCATTGCAATTTCCTTGCAATGGACAGTCCACATTATTTCTATAGAATGTTTACAACGGGTGACTGTATCCTCAGGCACACCAAATTAACTGGTTCATGTATCACAATAAACAGACAGTGGATATGAACAAACATTAAAGGTAATTGCATATACACAGCTCTATTTCCAACCCAGTGTAAATATAGTCGGGAATGGGCAATGTAGTTCACTTGGCCTAGGTGGCACCTTGGCTGGTGCGAGAAGGAATGGGCTTAAGCTTGATTTTAAAATGCATTGATTTTGGTAAGACTGTTTACACAGGGCTTGAAGCTCTGGTAGGTTTGTGCTGAGATCATGAATTTTTGCAACAAATTGGGATTGCCCCTAGGGTGCATTGGAAGATGCCTTCCAACAACTTTGGAACAACTTGACCTTTACCCTCTCCGCTGTTCAGTCTGATCCATTGTGTGACCAACCGTTTGATGGTCACACTTGTTCTGAGCATAACTTTGGTGGTTTCTCAGCCATAGAGGTTGACTTGTATCCCAACTTGCTGCATCATCTTGTCAGTAGGCTGTGAGAACTGCCCCACTGGCCCACATTGCTCTAGCAGCCACATTTACTGAGGCACCACCAAGCCATGGAATTGTTAGCATGGGAGATATCAGGTACTGTCAGGAAGTAGTATATGGAAGATGTCTACCTGGCAAAGTGCGGCATCTGTTGTGTTTAGTGTCATCAGAGTGATGTCTCTCTGTTTGGGGCCAATCTTTAACAAGTACATTAGAGTTTCCTGACTACCCCCACCAAGACAACCTTCTCTGCTTCTGTAATGAAGGGATATCACACACCCCTTTCCCAAGTCTTCTGGTTTAAGGTCTTGAGTTTCTCTGCCTAGCTACAGGCTCTGTGCTTGAACTGAGGAATACTACTCCTACATAAAATGCTCTGGTTTGTATACTTAAGAAAAATACAAGTTACTTTAAGAAATGTGTGATATTTTTTTACTCTATTCTTATAGTATGCTTTTTTTTCAGTTCTTGCATACCATGAAGTTGAGCAGCAATCAGATGGACTCTGTTTTGAGTCCAGGTGTGAAGCAGTTGTCCAGCTTGTTTTTGAAGCATGGGTTTGAGGTTCGTATTGCAGGTGGAGCTGTGCGGGATTTGTTGATGGGAAAGACACCTCATGATCTGGACTTTGCCACAACTGCCACTCCTGAAGAAATGAAGAAAATGTTTGAAGAGGAAGGTGTGAGGATGGTAAACACAGGAGGGGAAAAACATGGCACAGTGACAGCACGCCTTGAGGAAGAAAATTTTGAGTGCACCACATTGAGGATTGATGTGGAAACAGATGGTCGCCATGCTGAAGTTGAATTCACAAAGGATTGGCAATTAGATGCTAATAGAAGGGATTTAACTATCAATGCCATGTTTCTAGGTTTGGATGGGACAGTTTATGACTATTTTGAGGGTAGTAAGCACTTAGAAGGAAAGATTGTCACTTTTGTTGGTGATGCTGACAAGCGTATCCAAGAAGACTACCTAAGGATATTGCGTTACTTCAGATTTTATGGTCGTATTGCAGACAGTCCTGACAACCATAATGTAGAAGTTTTAGAAAGTATTAAAAGAAATGTGGAAGGTCTGAAAAGGATAGCAGGGGAAAGAATTTGGGTTGAAGTGCAGAAGATAGTAAATGGAAAGTTTGGTGGTGAACTCTTAGTAAAAATGGTAGAATGCGGTGTAGGACCTTATATTGGATTCCCAGAAACATTTGACTGTGATAATTTAAGACGAGTATACAAAAGATGTGAAGAAGCAAATATCCCTACATCAGATATACATCACATGACTCTGTTAGCTGCTGGATTTGCAAGTGAAGAGGAATTTGTTACATTTGTAGCAAGGATAAAATGTTCGAGGCGTGAAAGAGAAACAATGTTATTTATTATGGAACAAAGGGACATGGCAATGAAAGCTGACTCTTTCAAGGAGATCCAAGATCTTGTTGTTGATTTGGTGATAGGGGAAAGAAGGAACAAAGATATTGCCCTCTCTTATGTGAGGGAACTTTTGAAATATGCATGTAAGATGGATTTCCTAAGTCAGTTGAATACCTGGGAAATTCCTAAGTTTCCTGTGAATGGAAATATGATATCAGATAAAGGTGTACCAAGAAAAAAGATCAAGAATGCTATGAGTGACTTGATATATGAGTGGAAAAAATCAGATTTTACCCTGAGTGGTGATGAACTATTGAATCTTTTAGATGTATCATGTTATTCAAGTTAGTAGCTAAATGTAATGTTATGCTATAGGAATGATATGCTCTTATCAGGTATTGATAAATTATTTTACACTATATACATATAAATTTCGAACACCAACATTTAAGTTTTTTTATTTCCTATTCTGCGCTCAAATAAAAGGCGTCCAAAGCAAGTGTAAATTCTCGAAAATGAGTTGACAAAGATCAAGGTACTGTGTCTAAGTAAGGAAATGTGGCCTGTTAGACTTTGTATAATAGGGCCAGTGCTAAACTGGTTTGATAGTGGAAAGGCTTCTTTTTATTTCAATTTCTCTGACAGTGAGCAAATAGTTTTATTGTATTTTGAACTAGACACTTAAAAAAAATTGAAAAAGCGTACACAGAACATAATTTGCATAAATATGTATTTTATTTTGGATTATCGCAATAACATGCTGCATTCAAAGATAGAATTCATTTATACAGTCCTAAGTAAATTTTAAAGTATCAAATTCACTTCTTTTAAAGATTATTTTTCTATATGAACTGGTAGTTTGTACTGTACTTGTCCTTATTTATGTCAAAGTTAATCACTTTACTATCTACTACTTACTTATTCACTAGTTTGCAATTACTTTTAATAATGACTGTGTCTTGAAGTTAATGGTAACATGGTTTATTTGCATATTTTATCAGACAATGATTATTTAAGATGCTTATAAAGTATTTTGCTGTTGCTTTCACCGTCATCGACCCAAATTTTTCTCATTATAGAGTGAGTTGTCTGATATCAAATATATTAAGAATGCTCTTCCATATTGTTAATGAATACCATTTCATTTATTTGGGGTATGTGTATCCCCATTTTTACTTTGAAATGTTCAGTATTAATTTCATCATTTGTTTTATATATCATCATTCATTTTGGGAGAATAACTCCTACTTCCCTGGCTGTTTTTCATACTCTTTGTACATTGCCTAATAGAATTCATGTATAGTCGTTATTGTTTGATTAAATTTTTCATTATTTCTGTTCATAACAGTATATCATTATGGTTGCTGTATATGCCAGTGTAAAAGCTGACATGGTTTACAAGTCAGACTTCAACATTTTGAGGTGTAATTTAGTTTTGTGCCTATTTGTGGAGTGTAACATGACTCCTTAGTATGTTTTATTACAGGAACTCATAAACTAATGCTCCCTAAATTTTGGTATTACATGTACAGTAGCCTACATGTCAAATTTGAATAAAGCAGCACTACTACAGTGGTTGCAGAGTCAATCAGTTCAATTCAGAGTTATATAAACTTTACAAATTGTGAGTTACATGTCCAAGTAAACTTGGCTGCCCCAGCCTAATTTGCTTGTGGATTGAAATCAGATTACCAGATTATATTTGGAAGCATATGCAAATGATATATGCAAAAATTTTTCTTTTTGTCCCAATGAATATTCTTACCCTAAAATTACTAATCTTGTAGGCTTTGCACGTCTAAAATCATCACTTTTCCATTTGCTGTTCTGGAGAAAAAACACTAGGTTATGAACGCAGTCCAATATGGAAGTTATGTTGTGACCTATACCATCAGCATTTTCAAAGAAGCTGCACAGGTGCCCTTCTAATCATTGAGGGGTTATGTGAGTAGAAAAAATTCTACAGTACAGTAATTAACAAAGTGTGTTTAATCTGCCAAACATTGTAGCCAAGCCCAGCCTACTGTAAACATGCTCAGAACACTTGCTATAGCTTGCAGTGGGGGAAAATCATCCAGTGCAGTGGTATTGTATAATGAAGTGTTTATGATATTATGTAATTTAATGGATACTGAGAAAATTTTGCTTTTTAGGTTAGTGTAGGCTATGCTAGCTGACTGCAAATGGGGGTCAGACCAAATGCCAGTGCTTGCAGCTGGGCAAGCATGTAGAACTTGAGTAAATTTTAAAATTGTTTGAATAAATTTTAGCCCACAGAACAGGAATTTTTAATCACAGAATATAGTTCTGTAAAACTATAGTGACTACATACAGAAATGTTTGTTAGAAATAGGTTTTAATGTGATCTTGTTTATGAAACTTATGCACAGTGCAGTATGTCTGTGCATCAAGAACATAATATTGTACTGTACAACATTCATTATTATAACATGCAAAGTCAAATTGTTGGCTTGCATGGTTTTATTACCACTCTTGTTTGTCAAAAACAAGAGTTATTTATTATTCATCATTAACATACACACCTTGAAGCAAACTGGGGCTGAAAAATATACAGCACGTTGAACTTGAATTAAAATGTTGGATGGTGGTGATGGTCATCATTCTTTGTCTTCTACTGATGCTCAAGAAGTGCTGATATTATTACTATTATTATTATTATTATTATTATTATTATTATTATTATTATTATTATGGTATTTATGATATTTTTTATTCATTTTGAAAGGAAATGAATGAAGTAAATAGTCTACATGAAAAGGAGTAGGCAGTATGTTTTATTTACACATATATTTGCTTTGTAAGAATACAGTAGTCAATACTTGTTGTTGTTGTTGTTATTATTATTATTATTATTATTATTATTATTGGTTTTATTGAATATTACTGCTGCTTCAGCTGCATTTATTTTGTAGAAGACTTTCTATTTTCCTTATTGTGGACTTCTCTTCATTGGAGGTGCGTGCTAACAGCTCGACTATATTTGTCATTTCATGGGGGAAAAGTAAAAATCTGGATTCTGCTTTTTCTTTTTATATGTTCTGTACAGTTAGAATATTATGACAAGGTTGCCGCAACGTTTTGACAGACTCTTCTGTCATTCTCCAGCGGGAGCTAGTAGAGGACTGGCAGGTTGCATAGGTCCTTCCGAATTTATACAAGGGCTTCAGTGGGGGGTCATGGACGGCGAATTTTGATTGGTTGCAGTCGACGAACTTCAAGCCAAATTTCTGCGGCGAAGCTCGATCCTGACAGATCTTCGCAACCTGGGAATATCACTCATTCCAGCGTTCCCATTGGCCTGCCGTTGCGTGATGTCATGCCGACTGACATCATCGGTAGTTTGGCTGCTATGGGTGGAGGATGAATGATGTCATTATTTACTCTTTCTCTCATAGTTGGGGGGTTGTCTTGAAGGGCGCCTCACTCATCAGGGGCATTTCCATTCTCAGGGTTGTCATTATCAGGTATTTGTTGGATTTGGTGGGTGTTCAGCATTACCCTTCTCGAATTCGTGAGCAGGAGCGATGCCTCCTGCGTCGTATTAATTGTAGGTTTTTTCTCAGCAATGAAGAGAAGTCCACAATAAGGAAAATAGAAAAAGTCTTCTACAAAATAAATGCAGCTGAAGCAGCAATAATATTCAATAAAACCTGTTTAAAAGAGGGTCTGCTGCCAAATTATATTATTATTATTATTATTATTATTATTATTATTATTATTATTATTATTATTATTATTATTATTATTAATGTATGAATGCCTGCATTTGGCCAGACCAGCACATATATGGTCTAGGTTTATGGGTGGAAGAAAACAGAGATGGAATAAAGGCATACCAGTCATTTTTATATCAACTAGGGTCACATGCTAGCTGCTCCATCCAGTAATGGTCCCCAGTGCTTCATTTAACATAACGGAAGTACAAATGCATCACCCACTGACCTTCTTTAAGATATAATCTTTAGTCTTTACACTTTGTTACTTCTTTCCATTGTAAAGTTTTCTTCTGCAGGTCAGTTCAGCCCATATGTGGCTGTTAATTCCTCTGAACCTCTCATAATTGACATCCATTTCTTCTAACATCCGTATGCCCCTGTTGAGAGTAACCAACACCTGAGTGTTTCATTGCTGTGAACTGTATCTGATTCTTCAGGTTTTACTTCTGCCTTGGTTTCTTTCCATCTTTCCTGCTCCAGTCCAGACATCTCAGGTTTGTAAGTATCATCATCCTTTTCCAGTTCCATTTGTTTCCGAGCTGCTAGAAGCTTGTGTTTTTCATCAACATTAGCATCATTGCTGTTGAATCTATTCAAAAATGTCTATAGAACTTTCTTCCAAATGCCATTCATGCACTACTCTGACTTTTTTTTTTATTTTGCATTTGAAATGTTGAAGTCTTTCCAAAATACACTTTGTATTGTGCATACTCTCCTCGTTACTAATGTTTTCTTATGCTTGTTTTGAGTCCTGTCTCTCTACATTTGTAAATCTAGTGGAGTTTAGTTGATTAAAATGGAATCTTCTGCACAATCTAAGTGTCAACTTTTATTATTACCTCAATCAAATCCTCCACTTCCATCTCTGATCACTGTTTTTCATTATAAAATCCACATGAGAAGGGCAAACAACAAATGTGAAACAACATAATCTTTTAGTACCCTAATATTTCCTGCACGTTTATTTAACAAAATCGGATTAATATTAAGTTTGCATCTACTTCATTCATAAATAACATTGGCCAGGGGAATGCATCAAGTGTCTACTCATAATCAACAAAAGTTATCAAAAGATTTTTAAGCTTAATGCAGCACTGCACATTGTCTAAACAAATACGGTATTTTTTTCTGTGCATTTCATAAATTTCTTTCTTAAGGGTATTGAGAATAAGCCCACACACGATGTTTTATATATATATATATATATATATTATATATATATATATATATAATATATATATATATATATATATATATATATATATATATATATATATATATATATATATATATATATATATATATATATATATATATATATATATATATATAATGTATATATAATTTATTTGTATATATAACTATAAAAAATTAAGGTACAATTTATTTGGGTTTTTATGGAAGGATATATATTCTAGTTCAAATCAAATCCCAAGTAGCCATTTTGAACAGGCAACGGGAAACCATTTCTAAATTAATTCTTCCAAAGTGGCCCCAGTGATGCACATCTGTACAGTATTCGTAGCAATTAACCTGTTTGGCAGACGTATAGTTTT
The DNA here is from genome assembly GCF_040412425.1 of Macrobrachium rosenbergii. Classification (NCBI taxonomy): domain Eukaryota; kingdom Metazoa; phylum Arthropoda; class Malacostraca; order Decapoda; family Palaemonidae; genus Macrobrachium; species Macrobrachium rosenbergii. The sequence goes on from NC_089767.1 coordinate 30,639,095, forward strand.
TAAAAATGGCGCCCAAGAATTGTTTTGGTTATGCACTGCCATCTAACGATGAAGAGCGCAAGGTATGCTCTAATTCATTGTCTTGGTGCATCTGTTATGTAATAAGTTTAATTGATATTTATCTTTTGACATGAAAATTTTTAAATACATACTATTGTATGGAATTATATTGATCATAATTAAATGGCGTCATCTATCAATCACTACAATGGCCGAAGAAAACAATGGTCACGTGACCTCCAGTTCCCGCCAAAAGTGAACCTTTCTGTAGTGGCGGCAAAGTCGTGTGCAACAAGTTCCGAGACGAGAAGACGTCTTCCGAATTAAATTTGTGCCATGGATGTCGCCGAAACACGCTCAGGACAAACTCACGTCGTCGATGAAGTCGGGGATCGCTGTCAGAAGTTATTCCAGGATTTCCTGGAAGAGTAAGTATAGGCCTAGGTGCTTTAGGATATGGTGTGCCTCCTCGAAGCTCCAGACGAAGGTGCTAAAACCTTATCGTGTGTTTTGAGTTGTTTTAATGTTCAGTTATGACGACGATGATCAAATAGGTTAAGTTACTACGGTGTAGGTAGTGTTCTAGAGAGGCAATTACTCTAGTTATCAAATATAATTTGGTCAAGATTTAGCGAAACGAAGCCGCTCGCTGTGGGGAATCACTAAGCCTACTTACGCTCTAAGCTTACGCGTAAGGTAATAATTGTAATGCAAACTCTCACAAAGTTTGGCTTTGTATCCTATACCCTCATGTTACAATTTTCAGATGGGCAAATACTGACATCATTTCTTTATCCCGTTCCCTATTTTTGTGTTTGGCAAGGTTTTTTTTTGTGTAGGTTAGCAACTTTTCCCCTTTGGTTTCTAGGCCTAGGCTATATCAAATATATGCTAAGGTCTTCTGGTAGTTGACCTTAGAGGTGCATATTTGTATGATCATCGCAGGAATTATATCATATGTTGACATGTTATGACAATTTTTATGACACCATAATACGATGTAGGTCAGATTTAACCTGGTCATGGTATTAGCCTACTTTATTGTATTCTAATACTACAACTCAGTGGTAGAGTTTTTATGCCGTGCTCTGAAGTTTCCTTTATATGCTTAGTTTAATACAAAAATCATATTAAAATTGGTTATTTTTCGGAAGACTCCAGCCACCTCCCACGTCATAATTTATATTTTTCTTGGGTAATACACATCAAAACAAAAATTTCTTCTCAATACATAACCTTCGCAAATGCTTAATAACAGAGAAAAATAATTAATCAAATTACGACTTATAAGGTATGACAATACCTGCCCTCCGCCCCATAGCTAATACAGCAAAAATGTAACCAGTACACACTCCTAGGTTACGACAGGTTGGTATTTTTGGGTTCTTTTAGTGCCCTATCATTTCCTAGCCATTTTTGCATGAAAAACCCAAAATGGGTTTTCATGCAAAAATGGCTAGCTGGCGCCTTCCGAAATGGCTGGCTGGAGTCTTCCGAAAAATTACCTTAAAATTTATTGCAAATTTAGCCTGCTGTGTTTTGGTATTAAATTACAGTTACCCAAGACATGTACATAATTAATGCTGCGTAAACATTTTTGTGACTAAAAATTATTGCTTTTAGCCTGGAATTTGGCTGTGTCATCTCTAAGTGAAAGTGCAGCAGGGAAGGGCACGATATTTCTGTAGGTTGTGTTGATCTTAAAAGCATATCTGGACATATTTCAATAGGGATGTATTCTAATTTAACCTTCCCTTAACATAAGCTAGGGGCAACTTGCCCTGACCTGACCAGGGTACCTGTCTCCCCCGCCCATCCCCACTGACCTCAGAACGTGGCATTTAATATAACAGAATGCAATGTTACTTCCTTGTAATGCAGCATTGAATACCTGGAATATTTAGAAGTGTATGATGCAGATCCGACAAGTCAGTTCCTGAGCAAGTAAAGTTAAAAAGGTGTAATGTGGAGTTTCTGATAATTTTCAGTATTTTGACAAATTGTATTTTTGTACAGTTATAAATGTTTAGTTAGGCTATAAACTACTAGCCTTTCAAGTGACATGCCATGACTTATGAATTTGGATATGCTTTTGACTGTAATCCAATTTGATGATGTCAGAACTATTGATGAGAATGAAAAAACTAATGATCTGACTAATTGCTAGATAACTGAAGACACTCAGAAATCCTTGTTTACCACTGGAATCCTCCTTAGATCCTAAAACAATCCATAAAACCACATGAAAACTTATAAAGGTATACAAATAACTGGCTGGCTACCCCTTCAAAACAGTTGGTCTTGGTAGTCAGATCCAACAAGATAAATTGAAAACAATTGGTTTGAGCTAGCAGTGAATGTATAAAATGCCTAAAGACACACCAAAAATATACCTATCAAATACAGTAATTAGGCTGTAGTAATGCAAGTTCTCACAAATACCATGTCATTGTAAATTTGACATAGCTGAAGGAATTTTATTTAAACAAGGTATCAAAGGAAACTGTTGTTATTAATATGCAGATGGACATGGTCAGTTTGCCTTTCTGTGTCACATTAACTTAATCATTACAAATGAATAATATTGTTGAAGGATTTCATTCAATTTGACTCAAAGGTAGATATTCATGAAGGAAGATTATCTTTTCAGTCCATCAGTTTGGTTGGGGGGATGTCAGTAAATTTACCAGAGTGGATCACCAAGCATAGGTATATATAGTATATACATGAAGAAAGATCATCTGTCTGTTCTGTGTGTATCTTTAATACCTTGACTAGCAGATGCTCACATTTACTGAGATTTGTGATTGGAAAATTCTTTCAAAAACTCATTCAAAAAAATTTCTTGCTAGTCATAAGTTAACACCTTGATTTGCAAAGACTGCCAATAGTTAAAATTAACTCTAAATTCTTTAGATTATTGAACAAGTCTTTAACCTTGGCCATACTTTTGAACAGTGAGAGTTCATATTTGGTATGCATATTCCAGTCCTGAAACACTTAATAGATGAAATCGAGGTTTGTTACAGTAGGCTATGCCAGTGAGACATAGGCATGGGATTGGTTTAGAATTTGGGTGGCTTTTGCCAACTGAAATCAGCTTGACAATCAAATAATTGATGGCAACACCATACTAGCTGCCAGATACAGATGTAAGGAATAAAACAGTGGAAAGAAAGTCAGAATAGTATACTTCATGTATTAGGTGAGAATTCCACCCTGAAAATTAGTATGAGAGGATCTGTGTGAGCTCACTTCGGACTATTAGGGAGACCAGTCTTTCTCTGCTTTAGACAGCTTTGTTGCTTACACTTCATAATCATTTTCTGCCAGTTATAGCTTTGAAGTGTCTCAACAATAAACTTTATAAATGAATGGTATGGATTCTGTTTTGAAACTGCCTTTGAAGGTAATGAACTAATGATTGTAAGACTGAACCTTAAAAGGTTGGAATAAACCTAATGGTGGCTTATCTGTCACAGATTCTCTGGTTGGTGTGTTATTTTTATTGTAAGATTACAGTATTGTTATTTATTTATTTAATTTTTTTTTTTTTTGCAGGTTCCAAGAAGGGGGAGAAGTGAAATACTTGGAAGATGCCAGGGATCTGGTAAAGCCTGAGCGTAACACTTTGGAAGTGTCGTTCTCGGATATTGAGAAAGCAAATCAGAATCTTGCAACAACAATTATTGAAGAGTACTACAGGTAATGATTATTTCTGGAGTCGCATTATTTGTCTCTTAGCCAGCCATAGATTTGCATAACAAATGGGTTTGGTTTTAATTAAACAGCACAGACAGTGTTTTATTTCTGTAGTAACAAATATGAAATTTAAGTATTTTGTATCATTCTTAAGTATGCACACCAGAAATCCACTGCAACCAGTGCTTGGTTACAACAGGTGGATAGTTGATCCCCTCCCCTTACTTATCTGTCTACTTTGTGCCAGTTAACCAACTTGATACCAAGCTTCAGCAGCTGTTTCCCACTTGTGCAGAGTATATACTCCAAAATAAATGGCCCTGGTCTTATACCTAGGAAAGATGTAAATTACTTTAGGAGGAATTTTATATATTTTGTGCAGAGTGAAGTTTGAGTTCAGTATTAATATATGTTATAGGATCAATAGGACAATTATATTTCATACTTTATTTAGTTTTTCTATCTTTAATATCCCCTCTTATCTTAATAGATTTATAAGGATTGTTTCAAGTAATTTACAGTTACTGTGTTTGTGTGATGCTTTAGCCCTTTTTACAATGCTTAATTTTGTACACATTGCTTTTCAGAGTTTACCCATTTCTTTGCCGCTCTGTGAGAAATTTTGTCCGTGATCATGCAGAAGTCCCTGTTGAGAAAGAGTATTACGTTAGTTTTGTTGATGTTCCTACAAGACATAAGATAAGAGAATTAACAACAGTGAAAATTGGGACCCTTGTTCGCATATCTGGTCAGGTAAGCCTACGTTAAAAGAGTGTAGTTTTTAGGTACATTGGAGTTGATGAGTTTCTGTTTTTGTCATAACATTTTCAAAGTTATATAAGCTTATATTTTCATTGCAATCATTTTCTATTGGAAGGGTAGGAAACTTTAAAATAACTGGTTTAAATAGAAAATAATTACATGATAGAAGCTTAAAAGCAATGTAGTGTGGTAAGCAATTTTTTTTCTTGCATCAGCCATTGATGCTTAGTTTTAGTGTAAACATTATTCCTTCAGAGTTATTTATATTTGGCATGGATTATTATTTGCATGCAGTATTAAGTAACTTGTATTTCATAAATTAACCTGGAATTTTTCTTATTTGTATGTGGTTTTTTTGAGACTAATATACTTATTTTTTATTTCATTAGGTTGTTCGGACCCATCCAGTACATCCAGAGCTTGTAGCAGGAACGTTTGTGTGTTTGGATTGCCAGACTGTGATCAAGGATGTGGAACAGCAGTTTAAAGTAAGTGTTGAATAGGAGTTAGAAGTGTCTGCATGTAAATTTTGATAATTTTTTCCTTTTAGTTTATATCTTCTGGTATGGTTTTGAGTGAAATTTTTAATAATTTGTACAGTAGCTTAATCATTTGTAGTTACTGGCATTTATTTTGGCAAGAATATACGAAGAAACATAACTAGAATAAGATTAGGAATGGCAGCTAGGCTAAATTTGCCATGGGTTTGTTCTCGTAACTATGGATAAGAATCTCACCTATAAAGTTTTGTTGAATATAAATGTGATGACTTGTTTCTTGCACTGCATTGTGCTTCAGGAAATTTTATGTTAGTCCAATTTAATAATCTTAAATTGTAAAATCTTTCAGTACACCCAGCCTACCATCTGCCGAAATCCTGTTTGCAGTAATCGTCAGCGCTTCATGCTTGATACAAACAAAAGCAGATTTGTGGACTTCCAGAAAGTGAGAATACAAGAAATACAAGCAGAACTACCAAGAGGTTGCATTCCTCGTAGGTAAGGATTTGGCTTTTGGCAGGATGGTATTTAGTTGTCATGTGACTGCTACTATGTATATGCACATGTTCCATATCACTTGGTTCCAGCAGTTGGCTGTGCTAAGTTGAAAATAAAAATCCAATTAACTGTTGAAAAGTATATTACAAAGATACAAAAACCCAGTTGAATAAGGGCAAAAGTTCACAGAATTTTTATTCAGAGTGCCCTATATCTTTTGATTGGAATCCTTGGTGATAGTGTAAATAGAAAATATGGGAAGTTTTCACTGTTTAATATTTACTTGACTGCAATTATTCTTTCTAGTACTTGCTGTGTACTTGTATGGACTTTTCAAGTAAGTAAAGAAAAAAAAATCTGGGTGAAGGGTTTGCATTGGTAGGGGAAATGAGTAGTAGTGTCTTACAAGGAACCTTAATTTTAGAAAGAAAATGTTTATAGATAATAATGTCTTCCACTATTCATGAGGAAAAATCTCACTTGTAATTTCAGTGTTGAAGTTGTTGTTCGAGCAGAAGCTGTGGAGTGTGCTCAGGCTGGTGACAGGTGTGATTTCACTGGTTCCTTGATTGTTGTGCCAGATGTTTCAGCACTGAATCTTCCAGGGGCTAGAGCAGAAAGTTCTGCTAGACATAAAGGTCAGTTAGATATTTGTTTTTCATTTTACCTAATAGTTAGTTGTAATTTTACTTAGTTTTAAGGGATTTTTTTTATATAATGTGTTTTTACTTCTCTTGGGGCATAGTTTTCAAGGTGTAAAGTCACTGAATAGTAAATTCTTTACCACTTTTCACTCCAGTGTAATTGTTTGACATTTTTCAGAGTAGTTTTTATGCTTTTTAGTGTGAAATAGATGTATGTTATTTTTCATTAATTTAGAAGACAGCATGCATGAGGGAAAAGGTAGAAAATGCTTAATCTAGTGTTGTTTTTTTTAATCATCATTAAAAATTTGATAATTTAATGTGTGGAGGATGTTTCTTTCATCACTGAAATTGTCAAGGAAATCACACAATGGTGAAGTCCTCCAGAAATGGTAGCCTGACAGAGCATTTTAACTTTAGATAAAATATTTGCTTATGGGTGCCTTAATTTTTTTGTATTTGTTCCTAAGGGAATAGACCATGACTTTTTAGATAGGAGTATTCCTCAGTGTGAGCTGGCATTGGTCAACTGGTCTTAGACTGATGAGTTGGGGGAAAGGGAAATTATGACAAAGACCTAATCTTTGGCTACCTTTTTTTAATGCTTTTTTTTTAATGAAAATTGGTCAAGGATCTTATTATTAAAAGCATCGGCAGTTTCATCTGTAATAAAGATGACTAAAAATATGACTTTTCACAATACAGTAATTATCTACAATGATTGCAGAAGCAGTTTCATTTCTTTAGATCTGCTGTCTTAGAAGCTATGTAAATTAAGCATTCAAGGCAGTGTAACAAGTATAAATGCTGATTGTGCTGCCCCCTTTCTGTGTAGGAATGAGGATTTGTTAGTGCACAGAAAAATTAAAAATGGATTAATTATGATCAAATGTAATTATTGCTGTACTGTAGAATATCAGGCTTCATGGAATGTTGAACCAGGTGAAACATGAAACCAACAATGAATCACAAATCTTGGAAGGTAAGGTATCTACAGTAGTGCTTGGTTTTTAAGCCTAGAACTTTTTAATGTAATCCAGGTACTACCAAAGAACAATATTTGTTCTTGATTTTTCTATTTGAAGTTCTTGATCTTTCCAGGAGAAGAAAGTGAAGGTGTTACTGGTCTGAAAGCCTTGGGTGTCCGTGATCTCAACTACCGTATGGCTTTCTTAGCTTGCTCTATTACGCCCACAAATCCAAAGGTAATTTAAAGTTTGATTTCTTTATTTTTGTAACCAAGGTCACAATATGTGGATTTCTTTGTTCACTGGCTACTCAAAAGAGGTGCTCTGCTACCATTAGAAGAGCCAAGAGGAAAAATGTATAATATTACAAGATATATTTTCATTGTAAAATTGTGGTGATATCTGCTAGTAAAATACATGATGGTAAAATTATACACAATTAATGGCAAATCAACAGTTTTTCCATATAAAAAAAATATTTACACCTTAGATTATATGCCACACTTTCCAGTTCATAGACCCTTCATACATAGTGAAGTATACATATATATATCACATATTTCTTTTGAAATCAGCATCTGTAAGTTTAGACATTCAAAGCCTGATATTAAATGAGTTGAGTGACCGGCTTAGGAATGAAAGTTTACCAGATTATAAATTGTTTTACTGGGTTTCATCTGTCAGACTTGCTCATTGATGATTAAGTGTAATCTGTGCTCTAGCGATTGATGTTTTCAAAGTTTTTAACACTGGATGTAGAATGTGACATAATTTTGTATCTGAATAAGTAAGTACACTTGAATGATAATGAAAGTGCATAATTAAAGATAGGTAAGTTTCCCAAGATTGAGGCAGGCACTCTGCCTTAGATTAAGAGAGGAAGAGTTATGTTTGCCAAAGAATATTGAGGTATTTTCGATTGAAGGTAGAAAGTAGTCTTTGTTTAGGCACAGTGGTTTTTCTGCTTGTTTCTGCAAGGCAATAATTTTGTTTGAACACACCTCAGGCCACATTTTAACTTGAACAGGCTGTTAACTTTTTTGCCTTTTGTTGTAACCAACCATTTGCATGGATTCAATTAGACTGAAAAGGATTTGTTCTGAGAATGCAAGATTTTATAATTTCTCTTTCAGTTTGGGGGCAAAGAAATTCGAGGAGAGGAAATGACTGCTGAGGCTATCAAAAGACAAATGACAGAGCTGGAGTGGAATAAAGTGTATGAGATGTCCCGTGACAAAAATCTTTATCAGAACCTCATCTCATCCCTTTTCCCTACTATTCATGGCAATGATGAAGTCAAACGAGGTAAGAGAGGCTCTGTTTTTCTCAAGTGCAAAATGATCTTGTTGCAGATGTACATTCTGTTGTACTATGTATCTGAACTATTTAGTTTTATCAGATGGATGCACATTAATAAAATATCTCTTGGGTGCTCCATCCTTTTGTAAACTTGTAGATGTTTATGTAAGCCCTATATAGATAATAAACAAGCTACTTTCAAAAAAGAGAATATGCTGTTATATTTTAAATATAACCACTTTATATATATCATATTAAAATTGAGATTAGTGTCTACTGAATTATAATGTTTAGCCAGTTATATGAAGAAGCCTTATATTAACAAATGTGGTTATGTCATTTATCTTAAATTTATAAAACAAAATCAGAGATATCTGAATTTGTGCAGTGCCATTATCTAAGTAGAACAACTTCCCATTATATTCTGCTCCACTGTGAAACTAAAGTTGGAGAGAAAATTGATAAAATTTTAAAACATTCAAATATTTTTTCAGGAATTCTTCTTATGCTGTTTGGTGGAGTCCCGAAGACAACTGTAGAAAAGACAACTTTGCGTGGTGACATTAATGTTTGCATTGTTGGTGATCCTTCTACTGCAAAATCCCAGTTTTTGAAGATGGTAAGATAATCTGCACTTTATTTCATTTATTAACTCTGCTTTTTCTCATTGCACTCCTAGTTTTAGATAAACAGCTGACACAGTATATTGTGTTCTTAATTGAAGATAGTTCTTTGAGAAGGAAAATCAAGTAGAATAAATGTAATTATTTTAATGCAAATTGCAACTAAAATTGTACTAACAGTAATTGAGCCATGCAGACATTGACTATAGGTGTGGGATCTAGAGATTGGAGAATGTGACATCACACAGAACAAGATTGGCAGAGTATGAGATGAGATATGGAGATCAGCAGTTAGCCAGAAAATTTATAATTAAGGTAGTTAAATGGTGAAGAAAGTTTAAAGCCCAATAAAATCCAGTGGAAAGGTTATAGATGAAGATCTGGATGGTAATTTAGGCAGAAGGTGCATGTGAGAAAAATTTGGAATTAAAAATCTACATATGCAGAAATATTGGGAAGTTGTCTGTGCGCACTGCATTTAAACCATTATGGATTAGTGTATTAGGCAATCTAAAAAGGGTATGGTTCTTTTCATTTTTCATTTCCAATTTGACTTACTGATGGTACCAGAGAATGTATTTACAGTGTTGTTCTCTGGCTAAGTACCTATATATTGTCAATATACCTGAACCATATTACATTATGTTGAGTGATTTTGTTGAATATTCTATCAAAATAAGGATTCATATTTAGTTAAACAGCAAGTTGTAACACTATCTCGACTTTGGTAAAAAAATATTGGCTATTCCCAACAAGTGTAACTTGACTAGCCTCAAAATTTTTATCCTTTTAGAAACATTCTTCACACAATATTTAACCTCTTAATCACATCCTAAAGTATGTTCCATAAGTAATATTCTCCTTTTTTTTCTATGCTATATTTGGTGTTCTGATATTCTGATAAAGAGCTTTATCGGATTAACACTTTACATTAATCTGTTCTTTTACTACACATTCCTGATAAAGTATTGTTACACAGGTAAATACAATAACTAGTATTAAAGCTGATTATTGGTCTGAGTTTGGAATTGACTTTTGACATTTACTGACATAAAACAAGTTTTTCTAATTTAATATCCTTATCTCATTTTTGTTATCTTGCCATTCAGAAAACTTAAGGAAGCACTTTTTGACTTAGATTTTTAATGTTTCCCAGGTATCAGACTTTAGCCCTCGTGCAGTATACACCTCTGGAAAAGCCTCATCAGCTGCTGGTTTAACTGCTGCGGTGGTGAAAGACGAAGAATCACATGAGTCTGTTATTGAAGCTGGTGCCCTTATGTTAGCTGACAATGGAGTTTGCTGTATCGATGAATTTGACAAGATGGATGTCAGAGATCAGGTGGCCATCCACGAAGCTATGGAACAGCAGACAATTTCCATCACTAAAGTAAGTTGCACAAGATGTTATTCCAGATTTTAGAAAAGGTTTAAGTTTACTTGTGCATTATTGTAATTTGATTTGATATATGTTTGGAAGTGTTCATTTATTTTTTTTTTTTTAAGAACTATACTTTTTTTAATTAAAATTAACTGAGAAAAGAGACAGGATTGTGCAGTACTTTTTGGTAGGAATATTTCTTTGAAATTATTATAGAGTTCAAGCTATATTGAATTTCAGGTATCTCTGCTTAAATAGAGTACAGAATTGACTGTGTGTTTTGAAAATTCATGTTTCTTAGATAACTTACTGTGTGTAAGTTTAGAAAAAGTTTAAAGACTTAGAATGGTGGTAGTGTGTTATGTGCCTTTAATGCATCTCTACCCTGTAAAACTTACTTTCAGGCTGGTGTTAAGGCAACTTTGAATGCACGAACCTCCATTCTTGCAGCAGCTAATCCTATTGGTGGACGATATGACAGAACAAAATCTCTCCGACAGAACATTGCTATGACTGCCCCCATTATGTCAAGATTTGATCTTTTCTTCATTCTTGTAGATGAGTGTAATGAGGTAAATTTCAGTTGTATGGGCTTGCACTGTTTGGCAGTTTCATGTTAGTGAATCTTAGTTACCATACAGAATGCTGTAGTGGAAAAACTGTTGTACATTACCTGTGAAAATTGGGGTGGGATATGATGTGAATTCATCTTTTACTTGATCTGTTTGTATTGTCAAACCTAATTCTAATTGTTTATTACAGGTTACTGATTATGCCATCGCGAGACGTATTGTAGATCTACATAGTCGTAATGAAGAAAGTATTGATAGAACTTATGCACTGGAAGAAATTCAGCGTTATATAATGTTTGCCCGACAGTTCAAACCAAAGCTCAATAAGGTATTTTTGAGGGTGAATCTTTAGTTTTGATGCTACTCGTGTACTAATTGGTATTAATAAATTATTAAATATCTTTTGCTCCTTTTTACAAAGTTTGTCCTGTACTTTTAATTGATTTTATCACTAGAATTTGATAAATTTAAAATTAACCTTTGTCTATGTCCATATGTTAATTTTTATAGGAAGCCAGTGAATATTTGGTGGAGCAGTATCGAAACCTTCGTCAGCGTGACTCCTCGGGTGCTGCAAAGTCATCATGGCGTATCACAGTCCGTCAATTGGAGAGTATGATTCGACTTTCTGAAGGCATGGCAAGAATGCATTGTTCAGATGAGGTAAGACTGAGAACAAACTTGGTAGATCTTAGACATGGACATTTTAATATTTTTTCCTTTGCATTCAAGTATGACACTACTATTACTTTCTCTTGACTTGTACTATCTCCCAGTTTGATATACGTACTGAAGTTGCATTAGTAAATTTCGATTTGTTGCAGGTTCAACCAAAACATGTGAAAGAAGCATTCCGTTTATTAAACAAATCCATTATTCGTGTTGAACAACCTGATGTGCATTTGGAGGAAGATGAAAATGAACAACAGATTGACGAACCCATGGAAACAGATGAGAATCGTGTACCTAATGGACAGATAAATGGTAAGACTCAGATACTTGAAGTGTTTCACTAAAAGCTTGTTAAGCCTAAGCATCATTCACTGTGGCCAAATCATCAGATGTAACCTTTCCTTCATTTACAATATTAGCAACCTCCTTTGGAAAAATTGAGGTGATACTGGTTGTAAACAACAAATTAAAACACCTGTTGGTTTATGGCATTTTATATTCAAAAGGCCCATTTTAAAGGAATTGCATCTTTGTATTGGGCACAATCAAATGGTTATTTTATTAATTTTCATGGTTATTTTATAACTCATGTGAAATACCCTGAATACAGATGCAGGTAAATGTTTATAGCTAAACTTCTCTTATGCGACTATTGTCCAAATTATTATTGACAACGAATGACAAGATTTTGAAAAAATATAAAATTTTGTCAGCATCTCAATTGTTTTCAATTGACCAAGTTTTAAAATTTTTAAGAGTTGTTATTAAATAAAATTCAAACCCATCATTGTTAAAACAAAACTATAGGCCAGCCTTATAAAAGCTAAGTAAATCTAGGACTTTGAGCTTATACTTCTAATGTTTGATGGTAAATGTGTGTCGTTTCGTAATCTAAAAGACAAAATGATATAAACATTGTGCCTTACCCTATATTTTTCTGTCAAGTATTAGAAGCTTAATTTTTTACTTTGTCCCCAAGTTTTGCGACTGGATCCTTAAGGTAAGCACAACACTGGAAATTCACTGTTATGTCTTTTCTCCTAAGTAGTTTTCAGGCATATGATTCATTGTGTTGTCACAAAAATTGTTAAAAAAAGATTTTTCAGACAAACTCAGGAAACATTTGAGTGTTTTTAAAGCCTCACACGTGTTTGCACTAAAAGTGAGGTGATTAGCTGATTTGTACTAGAGGAGTTTGCACTAGAAATGAGGTGATTAGCTGATTTTTACTAGAGGAGTTGTGGTAATCATGCTTGAGTCATCTGATTGATGAAGGACTGGTGAGCTTGGGGACTCGTGGATTGCAAAATATGATTATAAGTGATTACCTGTGTTTAAAAAATAGTTATGTTTGGTAAAAGCATATTTTGTTTTACTTTTTTATTTAAAAATGTTTACGTTTTGGTACTATGCACTTAGTTCTCTTGAGTGGATGTTTATTATGTGAGTGTCTGTTGATGTTGATTGAATGATTTGGCTTATGGCCAGATGGAGTGAATGGGTGGTTACTGAGCTGTGGAGAAGCGAAAAGTTCCCATATAAGGTCAACTGTTAAACTGTTCAGATACCAGTATCCAAACATCCTTATGTTGTAGAGTTCTGCTATTCTAAAACTTTTCATATGATGAAGGTGATACTTATCAGAGGAGAGGTTGTTGATGTTTTAAAAAATTAGAATAGTGCATTAAAATTTGGAACTGTATGCATGTAATTTTTTGGTTTAGTAATTAGGTTGAAACATTAAAAATTTCAGGTGTTAGTGGTCATCAAGAAGATAGAGATTCCACTGATGCCCTGAAGAAGAAGAAATTGAAACTTTCTTATGAGTCGTACCGTAACATGTCAAACTTGTTGGTGATGTACATGAGAAGAGAGGAGGCAAAAATGGAGGATGATGGCTCAGAAACGGCAGGTCTGAGAAAGTCGGCAGTTGTAAATTGGTACTTGAATGAGGTATCGGCAGATATTGAATCAGAAGCAGAGCTGATTGAAAAGAAGCTAGTTGTTGAGAAGGTTCTAGACAGACTGACATATCATGTAAGCTATGTAGTTTGTGTTGTATTTTACAGATTTTTTTTGTATTGGTACTGTATAATTTTCATCTTCGCATTTTATGAACGTGCAAGGAGCTGCTCCTAAAATTCTCTTAACATAAAAACCTGTCACATTATCCTTCCAGTTATTTTTTTTAGCGGACTTGTTTTTGGAAAATGATACTTGAATGGAATTTTATAGGATGAACATAAGTGCCTCAAGCATTTTCCTTTATTCAAAGTTGTAGTTGAGTTGGTCTAGTCAAGATCCAGCTCCTTAGCTCATTTACTTGATTATGAAACAAATATTCAATTGGCAAGCATTAATTTTTAAGGGTATACTTGCATCCAATGGTGGTAAGCTTGTGTTTAGTGACAATATTTTTAGTGTTTTCCTATTCATTATTGAAAATGAAAATTAAAACTATTGTTGATTAGTGCAATTCATTGGAATTTCAAGGCATGCGTTAATGTAAATGATTGTGTTCAACTAATATTCCATATTAATGTCTTTAAGTTCTATTTTATGTTTCCCTAATGCACTGTGAAAATTTATTTTTTCAAGATAAAATTATCTTTTCCTTGTACAATATTGAAGTCATGTACATGAATGAAAGTGTAGTTGGGATCAGGAGGTACTTCATAAGGGTAGAGTTGGTTTAGTGGTTCATTAGAGCAACTTGATTCACTGACTAAATGTACTGCAGACACTGCCTTTCTTACAAACGAGTTATGTTCCAGATGGCCGTTTGTATGTTGAATTGTTTGTAAGTTGTTTACTGTACTCTTCGTGCCTAAAGTACAGTATGATATAAAATCAGTGCAGTACTGTACATTTTTTCATCCTAAAATAATACACTGTATGTACAGAATAGGTGCACAAAAAATTTGAACTTGAAGTGGCTCTGAACACAATTTTAATTTTTAGTCACGTTTGTTTGTATCTTGGAATGTTTGTAAGTAGGGTGGTGTCAGTACCTGTTTCCAGCGGTAACTAGCAGCTTTAATCATGTTATAATAAGGCAATTTAGGAATTGTTTGGTCATTGTGTTAACCTTTTCTCTTCACAGGATCAAGTTATCATCCCGTTGACACGAAGTGGCTTAAAGGGCTCTGCAATGGAAATCGAGGAGGAGGATGATCCTTTGTTAGTCGTACATCCAAATTACCTTCTTGATGCTTAAGCTTTGAGAAAAGTATAATAATGTTTTATATGCATAATTTCTTGAGATAAGTCTTTCTCTGTGAAAGTTTCCATGGGAACTAGTGCATATTAAAAATTTCCTTATAGAGATTTTAAAATTGGGTTCTTACTTACAGCTAATATGTTTGTTCAGTTTTTAAATTTTGATGAAATTCATGTAGATTTAAGTTCTTAGGTTATGGTAAATTGAGATTTTTTCACAGTGATTCTTGAAATGTATTCAAATTTCTTATAGTGGCAAAACCTTTGGTAGGTTAACTAAAACCTGTTAGATAGAAAGTAAGGACTTAATTTTTTCCATATATTTCCATTTTCTACAATAATAAACAAATGTTTATAAAATGTAGTTTTGATACTAAAGAATTATTGTCTTGATACACTTCAACTTTGATGGCAATGTGTATATGATTGATATAAGTGGTGGTAAATTTAAAGATCTTCACAGACAGAAAGCGTATTTGAAAGACAGCGTAATTTACAATTAAGTTGCAGTAATTATTTAACAAATTTATTACTGTTTAAAATTAAAGTGAATTACCAAACATGATTTTGTTGTGGGTATTGTACAAGTTCTCTTAGTACTCAGTGGATGCAGTGCTAAAGGGTGGTGGTGAGATAAATCCCACAGAAATGTTGCTTCACAGGAAGGCTTTGAGACTAAGAAGGATCATGTAAGATCTTGCAAGTAGTAAACTGGAGATTTCTGTTTCCTGAAAGTTGTACAAGCAGTATCTGAGGTCTGAATTATTTCAGAATCACTGATCAAGGAAGGAAGACTTTAGGAAGCTTTGAATTGGAAAGGCACTTGAGATGGCTAAGAGGGGCAATGCTAGAATGATTTCCAAATGCCAAAGGAAAATATCCCCCAATTCTCAGGGGATGCATTTGTGTAAGGTTGGAGGAAAA
The DNA here is from genome assembly GCF_040412425.1 of Macrobrachium rosenbergii. Classification (NCBI taxonomy): domain Eukaryota; kingdom Metazoa; phylum Arthropoda; class Malacostraca; order Decapoda; family Palaemonidae; genus Macrobrachium; species Macrobrachium rosenbergii. The sequence goes on from NC_089767.1 coordinate 30,654,859, forward strand.
GGCTGGATCTAAGAGGGAGATCCACATGCCACTCTTCTTGGGACCACTTCAGGTTGGTGGGTGGTACTCCAGGATTTTTGTCATGTTGCAGTAACCTGCTTAGAACTTTGTTAGCCCTCCTTAAGTTGTGGTATCCTTAGGAGAAGTGTAGTATTAGGGTTGCCAGACCAAAGCCCAAGGAGGATTGTATCTTTGCAGTTTCCCTCAACTCTCTTGTTAGAAGGTAATTAGTTTCTACTGTTGAATTTTCACAAGACCTGAATGCTTTAGGAGGTTGAAGTGTACCTTCTACTTGTTTGGTTGTCCAGTGCCCTCCCTTACCTGTTGAAAGTGACATTGTAAAAGGATGTGAATACTCTGTTTCCATTGAAGAAGGACCTTGAATACCATAAGAGAAACTGTCTCCAGCTCTGGTAGATGTATAGAAGTCCTGGAGCAACTGTTTGAAAATGTTTAAAATTTTGAGAGAAGGAGGGAGGTGTCCCAGCAAAGGCTGCAAATCCAAGACGGAGTTCATACTGGTGAGGTTTTGAATTTGATGAGCATCTTTTGGGCAGGATAAGACAGCAGTGTCCAGAATTCTCTCCCAGGAAAAGGAATGTTGGAGTAGGGTGGTGGCAGTGATTTTTTTTTGTTTTTGTTTACTATAAACTAGAGGTTTTTTCTATGTAAGGGAGTTTTCCAAGGGTTTTGGATGTGGTGAAGTCTTGCTTAGAAAGGAGACTAAGTTGGAGGTTAAGATGGGACTGAGCATGTCTCTTTCTACAGTCTTCCTATGAGGTTAGAGTTTGCTACACAAGTTTTGCTTTACAGGGAGACCATTGTGAAGAGAGAAAGAATGAGGCTAGGTAGGGACAACAGGCTAAATCCTGCATAAATTTTAAATGAGAAAAAAGGTTTTAATGAAGAGTCTGATACTGACCATGTAAGGCCATAGGAATTTATTTCTCTTATATCCTGTAAATTTTATGTTACAATGCTGGGTATGGTAATTTTGAATATGAAAAATTTTTTGCAGTATGTCCAGTAATGGAAAATGGAATGTCAAAAGTATGAAATGAAATTTGCTGAAAACGTAGGGTATGTCATTTGCATTTGCCGACTCTCAATGGTTGTAAATTTGCAAGTTACTTTAATTGAATCTTAAAGGAATAAGGAAACAAATTAAAAATTATCACATTTATTCTTACAGCTGTACTGGAAACTTAATTCTAGCTTGTATGTCAAACAGTATTTGCAGTTCATTATGTACAACTGTACAACCTGAAATAAGTTCACTTATGTTGCATTGGGATACCCAAAGGACTTAATTTCTGCAATAGCATATTTATTTATATAATTTCTGCAGTAGTATTTTTATTCATTTGGTCTTTAAGTTAATTACCCTGTAAGCTCATAGTTCAGCTTGGTATATTCACTGTAATTTTAATTTTCTACTTTTATAAGACCATTTAATTGCTGGAGCAATAACATTTTTTCAACCAGAAATCCTTGTGTTCCACTGTAGGTAACAATAAGACATTCAACCTTAATTGAAATAAAATACAAAATATGTCATAGTTTTAAGTTCTACAGAGATGCCAGCAATTAATTATTGGAAATATGGCAACAACAGTACATAGCTTTGGGTGCATAACAAAGCTAAGACATGAAAAGCAAAAAATATTGCAAACTTCATTTGCATTAAATGTACATTATTTACATCTTCAGTAGTGCATGAAGTAAGTAACTTAGGTATTTTTAGAAGTGAACCTTGAAAGAGCCTACTGTAACCTTCAAGTATACAGATGAAAAGGAAGTCGGCAACTAGCACGTATATCAACAAAACCAAAAATTACTTAAAATGTCACTGGTTTTCACGTAATTTTGATTCTGGGTAAATAAAGTCTTGTATATACAGCTGTAAGCAATGCACTGGGTTTCTTATCAGCTAATCTGAACATCTTAGTTTTCTGAAAGAAAAGACATTCTGTTTTTTCTAGTCCCACTTCATTTCAACGTTCCGTTTTTTGTAGTTCCACTTCATTTCTGGTTTTCAAAGTTAACAATAGTTATGCTACATACTATTCTTAGTACTAGAGCTACTGTTGATAGAAAATTTTATGTATATTATATACATGTGTATTTACATGCAGATACTTTATGGAAATTTAGATTTTATATGCACCATAGTAATGCATATGAAACAAGAAAGAACTAATACTAGTTTCCTTAAATATATTTTAATTTATTGTTTAAGGTTTCTATATAAAACTTTTCCTGAAATCGGAAGTCTTGTCATATTAAAACTAGCTTTATTTTTATCAGATTCAATGCATTTACCTAAAACAATTAGCTCCAGCATACTTGTGTATATATTTATCAAAGCTTCCTTCCAACAAGGCAGCAAATTTAGAATGTTCAAGACATTCTTTTAGTGTTCAAGCAATTGTTACAATTCTTGTTGGAACTAAGAAGCATTTTATATGGACAGTCCCCCATAAAGGACAGCTCCAAACTATTGAACATGTAGTTCCATCTACGCTTTTTTTTAAACTTACTTTGAGAGCAATGTTCTGGAATATGTTACATAAAGCTAATTCTGGATACTGCACTTTGAATGTGTAAAGAATACCAAAATGTTAAGTGTCTCAACTTGATTAATTCAGTTTAAAACTTATTTCTGTTGCAATAAAATTCTGAGACTTCACATAATTTCCCTGAAATTTATGATACTCTTATTTAAATGGCATACTGTCCAGTTAATATACCTACTCAGGTATCAAACTTCCTGAATGTATCTAATTTTGTTAGCATATTTAAAGTAGATAAATGAATAGATTCCTATTATTAAAATACGGAATGCTCCGCTAAGCAGACAAGTCAAATTCATCACTTAACCTTGTCATCAAAATGTTTACCACATTTATTATGGGATACATACTGGTATTAACCATGTGCACCATGATTTGCTGAATAAAAAACATATTTTTTGGACAGCAAATGGGATCCATGACAGTCACTAGTTTGTGCTGGATGCCTTCTGTAGCACTGGAGTGTTTCAAATCTTGAGTCATCCTTCTTTTGGCCTGCATTGTAGCCTCATGGAGTACTTTCCGAAATTTGATATTCTTACTGAAATGAAAAATTAGGTAATTTTATGATGTAAAAGTATCACTTTAATAACTGCTGAAGGGTCAAAGCCAAGACCGAAGTATAATTATGTAAAATTTGCTTTTTAATTTATACATTACATTAAAATCTTCAGTACACTGAAATTAACTAGCACTCAATGAAATGACTAGTGCCAATTCAACTTCTAGTCTAGATATGTGCAGTTTCAGTTTGTGTTTAAGCTGGTAAATTTGTTTATAATTTTCGAAATATCCTTTGTCGAGCCTGTTATGCTTACTTGGAAGGAGTGGGTTAAATAAGAATTTGATGAATCACCTTACAAATTAGTATATACAATACTCAAGTTTCTGTTTCCACTGCTGTTATGTGGTTATATTTCTTGGCGTAGTTGTTTGGATGCTTTTAGATTAAGTGCTGTTTTCAAACTGGTTTGTGCTTGAGGTTGGTTTTAATGTGTCTGTGCTTAGCATGGCAGAATGTGAGCAGTAACAGCATAGAAACATTGTGGTTGTATGTGCAGCTACTTCTGGAATTCCTTGAACACTGATTCATGTGGACTGGTTTTTGTAGGTGTCAGAACTGTTTCAGGGACCTTCTGGGCAAGGGAGATGCCTAGTTACTGCCTTTCAGGTTACCAGAGATTTTGCTTCAAACATAAAAGGTCTAAGAAGGCAGGGTAAGTATTTGGGGGTAAAACACTAGGGTATTCAGCTGGGACAGCTCCATGACATTCTCTTCCTTCCTGCTCAAATTAGTTCAGCTCTGTGAGAGCTAGATAAAGTAATTAGCTCAGTGATCTTTTGGGGGGAAGTTCATGGACCGCTGATCTCTGATGAGTTGGGATACTGTGCTGGTGGGTGTTCCCAGTGCATTTATCAACTCGCCATCTGAGACTTGTCACTCCTGCAACACCAGACCAGGCTCCAAGGTTCCTGTCAGTCTCATTAGTTCCTTGAGTTTCTCAAACCTTCCTTGTTGTTGAACAATGAGCCTTCAAGCAGCTTGATTAACTGGCACTGATCAATGCTCTTGTTGCAGCAGATGGTGCTCCTGCTGGCATGACTACCGAATTGCCCACTGAACCTTGCATTGACAGTGATATCCTCAGGTGCTACTGCTCCTGCTGGTGTTATTACTGAATTGTCCATTGAACCTTGCCTCAACAGTGATATCCTCAGTTGCTGCTGCTCCTGCTGGTGTGAATACTGAATTGCCCATTGAGCCTTGCCTTGACAGTGAAATCCTCAGGTGCTGCTGCTCCCGCTGGGATGGTTACTGAATTGCCTTTTGAATCTTCCCTTGACAGGGATGACATCGGCTGCTAAGGAGGAGCATAATGAGAACCATCATGCAAGTAAGGTAAGAAATGTGTGCGCTTCTCTGTCATCTTCCTCATCTGAGGTTTCCGTGTCCTCACCTCTTTGTCCTCCTGCTACAGGAGGAGGGCTTGAAAGTCTTTCAGCTCGAAGTCCCTTTAGACAATGCATGTGTCGCTATTGGAAAAGGATCAATGGACATTCCTCTTGTAAGATCAGTGTCCATAGAAGGCCACTTCATGCGCTTAGTGTTTATGCTTGCCCTTGACATGTACATGATCATCTATCTGGTCTTGGCACTCATTCTACTTTGCCTATTGTGGTGCTTGCACGCTCATAACTGGTCAGCCAGGAACATTGCATCCAAGAACTCATTCTACTTTGCCTATTGTGGTGCTTGCATGCTCATGACTGGTCAGCCAGGAACATGGTGCCCAGTAATTGGAAAATAAACTGGGATCAGGTCATAGATTGAGAATAATATGGAAGTAGTTAAGGAAGCAGCAGGACAATTAACCAGTAATAAAACCCAGACCATGTAATAAAATAGGATTTCAGGTAGAGGAGCAGAAGATGAAAAGGAATTATTTCGCATCCAACCCCTCAAAGAAAATTGCATAAAAATGTCAATTACTGATTACTTTGCATGCACATAATTCAACATCTGTAAGGGAAGTGTCTTATGTTCTGCACCAAAATTTCTTCAGATTGTAAACTGATTAAATTTGGGGACATTACCTTCAAGAAATTAGCATTTAGTACATCATGCCAGCATGTGCATGTGACCGGAACAAGTAGAAGTTAGGGTTGGAAGAAACACCATATTCAGGAGCAGGTCTGTCTATGCTAGTGTAGACCCCTTCATCAGGTCGGCTTACACCTGAAATACAGTAATTCATATAATAAAGGTGCACAAGTTCAGAAGAGTAGAGGCCAAGAATATACATACTTAATACTGTACCTGTCTAAAAACAGGCAAAAGGTCTGAGATGTGAACTAAATTTATTCATTACAAAGATCATGAAGTATGTTAAATAAGTACTCTATTTGAAATATTTAAACATCTAAATTAAGTACTTTTATCACTGATCAAATGAAAAGGAAGTAGATTTAAGCAAATATCAAAGAATTATACTCATTCAACAAATTACAGTGTGCATGCTCAAGAAAATTTTAAGAATGATACACAATTTTGGATCGAAACAATCCTGAAGTCTTAAAAATAAGTACTACAAAACAGCATACAAAAAGGTATTTTCAGATAAGTCATGGGAAAGAAAAGTTTATTATAAAACATTTTCATACAAACTCATCAATTACACAGAGCCTAAATTGTGGTCTGTAATTTCTGCAGACACACCAAATCTGAAGTCATAGGCAAAAGGAGTATAGCTAAGTAATGATTTATGCATGTGCACCATTGACCCACTGGTAGGCAGACTGTCCACCTCACTGACCTAGTGAGAAAGAGGGAATAAGAAATGGACATTTAATATATTGTGTGGTTAAGGGATTTGTAAGAAAAACTTACACTGATAAAACCTGTAATTTGTTTACATCAAATCCATCAGTAATAGAATGAGAAAATTGCAGTTTATAATCTAGGGGAGAACCTGGTAACCTATGGAAACAGGAACCAAGTGTCTTAAGAAATTCTCATGGTGCTGTATTATTTATTGTTTATAACTCGGCCACAGAGCCAGAACATGTGACTCTCAAAGTCAGTCTGGGTTCCTGCAAGTAGCTTAGTAACCTAATAAAATAACTAGAGATCCACTAAACCTTCAATTGACCCACAGGGGTTCATATCCCAAGAAGACTACATCTTGAGTGATATACTATGAGCAAAAGCAACTAAGGAGCAAAAGGAAAAATTCTTTGCATATTCTGTTGCTAATAAACTTGGCCTGATATGGTTAATGGTCACAAATGTGATATATGGGTCAAGTTAGGTGACACCACAAACCTGCATGGATGAAGGCCAAAATCATTCTTGCTTAGCCATCCTTGAAATCTGATCCATCTGAATACACTTGATGGAAGACCTGCATCTGGCAGTGGAAATATGGTGTTCTTAGATAAAGAATATTTTGCTGATGTGCTGACAAAAAAATTGGAGTATTTACCCCTTGGGTTTAAGGTCCTCTTAAGGCAATGATTGAGGGTTCTCAGTCACCTACGTTGTAAGATACTTAGGATTACCAGATAGAACATGCAGCTTACACATTCAAGACAGAAAAGTCAACAGGAAAAAGTCTTCATAGTGGGATGCTGCAGTGATGGTTCCCAAAGTGGCTTGTCAGAAAATCTGGCTATAAAGCCAAGCACTGGGTCACTCGGCCATTCAGCACTTTAAGACAGTGAAAAGGGAGTTGGTGTGGTTGGACAGGATGGGGGAAGAGAAGTGGAAAAGAGGTAGAAAGTAACAGGCTAATACAGTTGGTGCAGCTGGGGACAAAGGATGCTGCAAACCACCTTCAGTAATGCCCACAGTGCACCACATGAGGTACACTGACAGCACTATCCCCTTACAGGGCATTTTACAAAGAAAGCATTTCTTGGTGACTGAGGATTCTCTTGAGGTACTGGATACAATCATTTTCAAGCACCTAGGAGAGGGCCATCCTATAGCTTTCTTTCATTGTAAGCATCAACAGTTTCTACTGGAGGTGCATAAATGGATGAAGTCTTTGATCACATGTACAGAGGTTCTTAGTGGACTGATGTTCCTCTCAGGACACCAACAAAAGAATCTTTCCCACTTGTCTTGGTAAAGGTTGATGGATGAGGGTCAGCAAGAACAGGTAATGCCATCAGCAAAAATGGAGGTGAAATTCAGCAGACAAGCCAGGTTACTTGTCAACCAGTGACTTTTAATGAAAAAGAGAAAAAGCAATGAGACCAAGCACTTGCAAGAGAACTGTAAAGAAAGTCTTAAATGAATAAAGGGAAATGTTTAGTATACAATATGACAAGGAAAAACTTGGATTGATATTGCTGTGAGTTTTACAGTTGTAACACAATGCAATGACAGTAAACAGTTGTTGCTCTAGATTAAGGTGGCCTTATGCCAGCACAGGTTGATATTGCTGTAATTTTTAGTCACTAAAGACCTGAAGAAGGGAGATCTATTGATTCTAAATCTTTTATCTTTAAGACTTCAGAGCTGGAGTATCTCAGGACATGGAGGACCACAATTTGAGATTATATGATTGATGAATTTGATATGAATGAACTTCATGTTAAAAGATGATTGTCACCATTACATATTAATGTCTTACAAGCATAATAAATAATTTGGAACTTAAATCTCATTTTCAAGAACTGTAGTTCCCAAAGAATTTCATGCATATACTTTTTTTGCATAGCTATTGTAAAATTTTAATTTTGGTCACAAATTAAAGAGTTCCAACATTGGAAATGTAAGCAACTACAGTTCTTTATTATTTTTACATACACATCATTATTTAATAAAAAAAATAAAAGGCTGAAATGTAGCAAAACAAAAAAAAGTCACTATAAAATGATCGCAGAAACAAAAGCAAGTACTGGAATTTATAATTTTCAAATTGCAAATAATTTTTAGGAGAATTTAATTAGTATCAGTACTTTTAACAATCGAGTTTCATTGTATCAGCTTCAATTCAACTGCAGGTACCTGTACTGCATTTATTTAGAGTTTATTCCCAGATCCAAGAAAAAAAGTTTCAAAGTTAAGGCAGGATTTGACAAAGTTTGATACCTTTCACAATTGGCAGAGTAACCCATTTACAATTCTGTTATGCACTTGCAGTTTAAGTGACAACATATATCTGATGTCTTAATACTGCTCAATCAATAATTTGTTACTGATACAATACAACTGACATGTAAAAATAAAATTTATAAATTAGTATCTAAAATCATTTTAGTTATTCAGTTCACAGTAAAGCTTGAAGAAATAATCACTGTTAGTCAGTCAAGCTGTCCATTGTCAGTAGAGACTGTCCTGTAAAGAAAGGTAACAAGAATCAATGTTCCTGCGAAGATAAAACTTGCAGATTTTTTAACAGGTCTGAAAAGTCTACAGTTTATATAATATAAGTTCAAGAAGAAAAGTTGAGAGAGGAGTGTTAAATAAGAGAATATTGTCAGATTAGATGTTTATTTTTAGTCTGCATGCATATCACAAGGAAATATTAAATGGACGTGTTTTTTCAAAGTAATAAGAACGAAAGAATCTGAGGAAGTGTCTATGCGTCTCATTCAGTAAGCTAATACCTGCTTAGTAATAAAACCTAAATGATCCACTGGGGGTCTTATTTTTGTTGGTTCAAATACTGTAAGAAGGTCTAATGTCACACTCGAACAGGATTTCATATAGTAGTTATGTTTTAAGCAATGTAATTATCCACACACAGTAATATTACTGTAACAAAGTGAGGTACCATGCATTAATTAAATGTAATTTTGTCATAATTCAAATTAAAAATATATTTATATTTTCGAGGGCGATCTTTTAGAAATTTCAGAGCTCAATGCACTTTACAATTTAACAGGCACTGGAGACCGGTTTAACTACATTACGAAAAATGTGCTTGGTAAAAATTTACTAGGTAGGAGATTAATGCAAGTTATGGGTAAACTGTACTGTTACTGCTCTACTATTGTAGGTGGTTGTCCTCATGCTAAAAAACTCTTCAAAGAACACTTATATACGAACTCTTAAAATTCCTATTGAATTAAGAAACTACGTAGTCTAGTTACTTTAACCTAACTGCTACCAAACTAATGCTCTTATCTTGCTAACCTGCATGCCAAGTACCTGGATAATAGTGCTGATAGTAATGAAGTGGTGCTGGCCAGTAAGGTGCTGGTGGCTGGGGAGGTTTGGGAAGGGCCCCATATGCGAAAAGATCTGAAATACAAGTTGGTGCTCTTTTTCAAGGGATGAGTTTTTCGAGTGCTTAAACCAGATCAAGGTACACGGAAGAAACTGGTTTTCTAGTTTTTCTTTGGTTACTAATATGCACAGAAAACCTTTTAACATTTTGGTTACTGCTACCACTGCTGTTTGTTGTGCAGGCTAGTGAAAACTTTGAGATTTTAACAGGAGATGATGTTACATGTGTTACAGCGATTACTACTGAACATTTCTATAACCTTTAATGAAAGCAGTTTAACAATTGTCTGTAGATTAGAGCTTGCTATGCCATTTACTGTATCATCATGTCAGGATTGAGTATTATGTGACTGAGTTTTTGGGGATTTGTTATTCCATGCTGCTTATCTGATAACATTAACAACAATGTAACCATTACAGAATATATATAAATAAAATCCTCATACTCTTAGACAACTATGCACAGTTAAAGCTACAATGCTATTGCAAACCTGTATGGAGGACTGTGATCAATTTCTGCATATCTCCAAGAACAGAATATATTGTGCCAGAAAAAGCTGATGCACCAGTGTAAGTTATATGTAGGAAAAACTATGTAATTACTGTATTCGTAGCAGTGATTAGTTTTACATTAAACCATCTACTTGTTGCTCACACTGGTCTATCAAAAAACTGCAATATAAAAGTGGATTAATGAACACCAAATAAATATCCATCAAGGTGAACAATGGAATTTTGTGAATGTTCACATTTATATGTGTACAAGGCATCTAAGGATGAACAAACTCTAAAAAAAAATAGGCGAAACTGTATAGACACAAAGGGGTTCATCATTCACTGTAAATGCTTCCGCGTCAGACTTCTTACAGATGCTGAAATTACTTCTTCGCCACCTGTGATTAAAAGGGGAAAAAGTGTAACAAAAGGAAAACATTTAAAAACATATTGATGGAAATGCAGTACACATTAACAAGATCCATTCAGGAAACAAATCAAGATGCTGTATGGACTAAATGGGAAAAAAATATGAGGCCCATTGATTTTTGAGGGACATTTCACACATTTTTTGTCTTACCCGAGAAATGCGTCTTATAAATAGAGTTAGCTGGTCGCAGTAGGTCCTTTGGGGGCTTGATCGGTTTGAAGAGAAAGAAAGAAGGGGAATATCGGGCGCCCCCAGAAACGGTCGACATTCGTTCGTCTCGATCTTCCCGGTAGAGGCCTTCCTTGCCTATGGCAGCCAGTTGTCGGCCCTGTTGAGAGTGTTTCAGAATATGCAATATTTTGTTTATACTTTGTTCAAATTACTTTAATCTAAAAGTAAAATAAATGCTAATGGGAACACAAGGCTTCATTACTTGAAAAACTTCATACGAAAACGTGTCCCTGAAGTCCTAAAATATTAAGAAACCAAATATATTTGCGAAATAGGCTACCATGTTCTTCCCTTGCCACTTGCGATTCACAGGGAGGCATTGGGGTTGGGGTAGACCGAGCAACAGATACTGCGTTGTTCATATACACTAAATAAGTCCAGTGACTGTTTACGAGTCTTTTGTTGAGGCCGTGAGTCATAATTAGTTCCGCAAATTTTTGACAAATTGTAATTACGCACAAAAGGCAAAACGAGATAAAAGTATTTGTGCCACATTTCAACTTGCCACAAGACACCAGTAACCTTTTGAAATAATAGATGAACTTCTTCGTAATATTCACAGACTTCGGAAAAGCTGTACACTCACAAAGATTACAGCTTTATACGAAATTACTATGGTGCCAGTGCTGATACACAGAGATGTATTTTAAGAGATAAAAAACCCATTAATTCATCATCATTTAAACTAGAAATCTGCACAAAATCTGACTTACCTTTGGTATAAACATGACGACAAAAACTATCGTTGCTGTTGATACCATGCCGAAACCCAGACAAGCCGGCTGTACACTTGAAGGGAGAATAAGACCTGCAAGAGTCCACGATAACCAAAGCGGTAACACTAAGCCCATGGCTGCTCCGATGTAAGAGGCCTCACGATAATTCTCTCGAACGCCGCGACACTGAAAAAGTGGAAGGAACGTTTTGTAGTATTAATACAATCAACGTTCATCGTTTGTGCATGGATTAACACAGCGTAAAATTGTCAAACCCTTTCAATCCTGAAAAACATTATTCATTAAGAAACTAAATGTCACAGGGGATTTAGGAAAGATTAGGTAACAGTTCATCTGTATGTACCAATTTGCCTCAAGTCAGTAACAAATGACTTTCAAATTATATTAACCATTATATTCTTAATAAACTAAGGCTGTGAAAATCTGGGAACATTTATAATTTTTCATATTTTTTTCAAACATTTTACACAAATTTTTTGCATTCATTAATTCTGTTGTTATTTCACCATCCTTTCATAGCCACTTAGCAAATTTACCTTGATAGCTAAAGCGGCAACGGCTATGATGAGAACGATGACGTAAATGAGAGACAAGAGGAACTGCCTGTAGGGGGCGACGCAGGAGAGCTGGAGGCTTCCTGTTACTTCATCTCTCACAACAGTGACCCCGGCAGGAGATGACCACTGCCACTGAATGTTCACGCTTACCTTTGAATTAAAAGTTATAGACCGTAAAATTACAAGTCATTTCAGAGAGAGAGAGAGAGAATCTTACCTAATTACTGGCAGTTGCTGTACAAGTGTTTGTTGGAATTTTGTCGTAAATCTCTTCTGTTCACAAAATGTTTTTAATCTGTTAGTCTTTATTCTTCAAGTCTAAAGAAGTTTGACATTGGAATTTTTAAAAAATTCACTATGATTTTTATTTCTGAGGAATTTAGTTAATTTTCTTGAATTAATTAATTTTTTAAAAATTCACTATGATTTTTATTTCTGCTGAATTTAGTTAATTTTCTTGAATTAATTTTAAAAAAATTCACTATGATTTTTATTTCTGAGGAATTTAGTTCATTTTCTTGAATTAATACTTATACTATGAGAGTTCTACGCTCAGTGAAAATAACTATCAACACAACAATACTATCTTAAGAAGTATCCAGTCGCACTTTATTATTCTAATCGAGAAGAACATGGTTACACAACAACTTACCTGGACCAAGACTATGAAGAACAACAGTAGTCCTTGATAATGAGCTGGTAAATACACTCCCGAATTGAGAGAGATCAAGAATACACATTTCACAAGCAGAGTAGCGAATATCAGGGCACCTGATACACCAACTAGGAGTCTGTTGAAAGTCAAGTGAAATTAATGAAATTTATGGTAAATAATCATCTTATTAAGCGCAGTAAATAGTGGTAATAAAGTTCCTCTTAAATACTTTTCTGGAAAATGTACATACATTAACATGTTACTCAGTAAACTAGGAACTATTGTACAAAGTTAGGTATACCTTAGTTTAACCAGACCACTGAGCTGATTAACAGCTCTCCTAGAGAGGGCTGGCCCGAAGGATTAGACTTATTTTACGTGGCTAAGAACCAATTTGTTACCTAGCAACGGGACCTACAGCTTATTGTGGAATCCGAACCACATTATACCGAGAAATGAATGTCTGTCACCAGAAATAAATTCATCTACTTCTTCACTGGCCGGCCGGAGACTCGAACTCGGGCCTAGCAGAGTGCTAGCCGAGAACTCTACCGACTCATCCAACGAGGAACTGACCTATTGTACAAGTGTACACTACTAGCGAAAGCACGTACACATCCCCACAAAAGCCAGACATTCATAATAAAATAACGAACCTTGCTCTTGTGGGTTGCCCGAGAGCAAACGCCTGTGCGGGTGTAAGGCTAGCTTAAACTAATATTTATAACATAAAAAGGCTTGTTTAACTCTACAATTCTTTCTTTTTATGCAACTTAGGTTCTGTCCTATTTCGGGCATCTTCTCATAGCTGAGAAACGTGTAGGTCTTTCTGTTTACTGAAGCTGAGAACAGAAATTTCAAGCCCATTTAATTTTCTAATATTTTTACCAAGCTAAATTATGTCGGCTGTACGTTAAGTAGGAAGTATATACGGGTTAGAACAAAAAATAAAATAAGACATGTGAAAGTGTTATAGTATTTTCCATTCCAACTAGTGGGCCCTGATGAACTATAGTAAAACCAGGACTTTACTGATTAGCTACTCTGGTTACGTGATGCCACTCTATGAACTAACAAAACGCCAAGCCTTTACTCACTGGCTAATCTTTTAACATACTGCCATTTATACTTTGCGGGGCTTAAGTAACTCACTCTGTAGAATAAACAGATTAATGTCGGATTTAATAAAAATTATCATCTTACCTCGTAGCGGCACAGGAAAGTGGCGTAGGCGACAGGGCTATAGGAAGACCAGAGAGTGAGCACATGAGGAGACCCAGCAGGAGGCACTGCCCCAAAAACAAATGACGACGAGATGGCGTTCCATGAACGGCTCTTACTAAGACATATACCTGCAAAGAATGGGTCGGAATGAGTGAGCAACCAGAATACCAATTATATGTATAGAAGATATCCTTGCCTTGATATAAATGCGAACACGTGCATTCATAAGATTGCAATTTTTCAGTGTATAAAGTAAATGTAGTTTAAAAATGCCATAATATCACTCTATGATAGTGCCATGCACTATTGCTACCACAGAATAGTATCCATTTTTACTGCAAAGATAAGCAAGCCACCGCACCATTGTACATAAATTCATACAAGCGTCCATTGATTATTTTTATAAAAAACCAATTATATGAAATACCACATAGAAACTGACAGGTGAATGCTAAAAAAAAATAAGTAAAATCACTTAAAAATGTAATTTGGACTGTACACGGGTGTAAACTGCATTGATTTTGCATGAAAAATTTTTCACGTGCAGGGAAGTAGCCTGAGATCAAGGGTCTAATTTTCTCCTTGGGAGAAAGGTAGGCCCACCTTCCCCTTCCCCGTCTCTCTCTCTCAGGTGGATTTGTGATCTCGTTTATGGCCCAAGCTTCTAGACATTACAATAAGCGCCCTGAAGCTGAGGTTATCTTGACCACCATTATCTAGTATCTACTATATATTTTCTGTATAAATTGAAGGCATACAATTTCTGTCCTTTCATCCTTTAAGCCATCAACTATAAGGAATGCAGTCACCATGATTGCAATGAGTAGGCACACACGACTGTGCACAGTCAAGCCTTTTCACAATGCGAATATTTACTACTACCAGTCACATACTGAATTCCTTGTTCAGCCCCTTATTGCAATTACTTGGGCTTTTTATCTGTAAGTAGTGAGCTCTCTTCATACTGAGAATACTGTATAAACTAAAGACTTCAGCCAGGAAACAAACCACACCAGAAATATACCCCAACCTAACTTCACCTAGGGTGCAGCACCTAACCTAGCCTCTAAGGATATATTACCTACAACCCACAGGATGAAGTGTCGCCTGGATGACATGACGCGGTTATTCATTATTTGCCGTCATTCTGATTAATCGGTGTTAAAATATGCCATATATAACAAGTGTTTTTGTCACTTTACCCTCAAATTCATGTCAGTTTTTCACTTAAAACTTTAGGCACCTACCTTCCTAAGTTTGGCAGAATAACCCCAAAACACCTGTATATGGATAAAAATAAGCAAACTCTTACTTTGAAATATGTCAGCAAAATAAAGTTCATGGCGAAAAATTGCCTAGCAAACGTCAGTTCTTTAGATTGGCGTATATACATAATTTAAAGTACTAATACAACGAATATTTATCACAAGCACAAAATACACTGAAAAGTTGTACACCAACGAGCTTACGGTCTTTCGAAGGTATTTTGCAATTGCACATTCTAATGCTGCACCATTTAATTTCAAGGGTAATGCACGAGTCACTAAACTTCGAGAGTACATCATAATAACATCAAAGTTACTACAAATACACCAGACATTATCAAACCGTTAACCACTTACTTAAAGCATTTTATGAAAACTAAATTCACCGCAAATAGAGACATTCTGATTTAAATAAGAATGAGTTCACTATTAACTTTGCGTGGCAGCACAATAACAAACACAGCGTGAGCTGAACAAATCTCAAGCGCAAACTGTTGGTCAAGGGAGAAAAATACACAGGTTACTTTCTGAAACTATCTCAATTGGCTCATCGGTAATTGAAATCTAAAACGTAAATTGTCTAGATATTAGCTTGCATTACATAATGACACCAATGTACCCAGCACATGCGGGTTACGAAAATAACTCTAAGAAATAAACTTTAAAATGATTATCATGTCTTCAATTATATGAGCTCAACTTTCGAATTGTTTCAGCTCTGTGAATGGGCTCTTTAGAAAGTTAGAGACTCATCAACGCAAAGTTATTACATAATATCCAACGTGCAAAAGTATATATACAATTTCGATGTACAGAAGTACGTATATAATAAATAGTGTGTAAAAGTAAACATATAACTTATAATGTGCAAAAGTATATATAATAACCTAATGTGCTAAAGGGGCAAATGTACATTAAACCACGGCAAATATAAACGTGCATTAAACATTAATATAGAACTCTCGTTGTTCCACAAGTAAAAAATATAACGATACAAGCTACACCTTACCACAAAGAGATGATGGACAGGGTAAACCTTACCTGAGGTCTTGAAAAGGAAAACGAACTACTGAGTAGCCTCTTACCTCAAACGCCACAATTGCCGCTGCGTTCGTCGCTGCGACAGCCAGCAAGGGTACCACCCACGGCGCAGTCCGAAGGTAGCTAATGCCCACGCTGCTACTGTTCGTGGGCGTCACGCCCACCATGACGGCGCCGTCATCGGCGACCTCTGCTTCTGGCCCTGAAATTATAGTTGAATAAATTTTTGTAATGTGACTGAAAAAGCAGCAGTCATCTTGATTTCAAAAGATCAACACCCTAATAATAATATGACGGAATCAAAGTAATCACAAATCTGTTATTTACATCCGTAAGTTCGTAAATGAATAAATTTGTTCCTCCTTTTTTTTACGACTTGAGCCAAATCTGGCCAAACAAGAAACAAGCAGTACTGGACCAAGGGACACATTAATCTCTTTAAGTGGGAAACCGACATCGTCCAAGCAGCTCAGAAGTAGCTCGACTTTCTTTTATAATGAAGACTAATACGACGGTGGCTGCTGACCCATTATGAAACCCGCACAATCAGCCTGTTAACGATAGGGTACGTTTTACTGGTGGTAACTATTTTTACACATACACACACATATATATATATAATTATATATATATATATATATATATATATATATATATATATATATATATATATATATATATATATATATATATATATATATATATATATATATATATATATATATATATATATATATGTATGTATGTATGTATGTATGTATGTGTGTGTATGTATGTATGTGTGCCATCAAAAATAAGTACAAGATACAAAAGGCTTGGTTTATTTTATGTACTTTTAAGTAACTCGGCCCAAGGTACCTTTATTCTGCATACTTATATAGAGGCCAGTAGTGAGATAGACCGTCCCTGAGCCGGACTATGCCAAGTCTTAAATTTGCGTTTATTACTCTTAAAGGATAGTTGTAAAATATGCATTTTATTACATACACTAGTACAACCACAACACTCCAAATGACGGTAATAAAATAGTAAGCGAGACTGCAAATTTTACACACACACACACACACACACACACACACACACATACACACATACACACACACACATATATATATATATATATATATATATATATATATATATATATATATATATATATATATATATATATATATATATTATATACTGTATAAATATTTAATTATGCGATGCTGGGAGAGACAGTGGGGTGGTGTTTAACCTCATTTTAGCTAAAACTTCTACAAAAAAATCAGATGGAACTGTTATCACTGCAGCGTTATCAGATAAAACCGGGATTAGGTTGGGTTGTTATTCTGTCAAACTGCATGTATCTGTGTATCGTTTTACCTATGAGAAAAAAAAAACGGACACTAATATTCATAAGTTTTATTCTATACTAAACATAGCGTTCGATTTATTACTTATGTTTGAAAAACCTTTGGTATCTTGTTGATAGCGACGTCAATAATAAAGATAGTTCTTTAAAGGTGTAATTTCCTGGCAGCCAGACTTCGAAAGGGAAAATAGACGCATTCACGACCGTCGCGTCAACGTACCTAATCTTGTGAGAGAAAATTTTCCTCTTAAAAATTAAACTGAGCATAATAAAACCCAAGAATGCAACATAATTATATGAAGGAAGTCTCTCGTAATAAAATAAAATATAAAAAAGATTTCTGTTCACAGTTTCTCTTCGCGTGAATCCTGCGGTTGTGGGAGGGAGTTAAATCGAGTCTAATTATCTGTTATTTATCAGAGACTTATCGTGGATGAGGCCGGGGAACTTTCTTCATGTATGACGCGAATTTAAGTTGATTTCGAGTGAAATGCAAGAGAGAGAGAGAGAGAGAGAGAGAGAGAGAGAGAGAGAGAGAGAGAGAGAGAGAGAGAGAGAGAGAGAGGTTTCAATGTTTTCAAATACTTGACAGCGAGGGAGACAGTG
Source organism: Macrobrachium rosenbergii (assembly GCF_040412425.1). Lineage (NCBI taxonomy): Eukaryota > Metazoa > Arthropoda > Malacostraca > Decapoda > Palaemonidae > Macrobrachium > Macrobrachium rosenbergii. The sequence continues at coordinate 30,672,769 of NC_089767.1, forward strand.
AAGAAGAGTATCATTTTTAAAATAAGGTAGAATAATTTAAGGGATGCGGCAAAGACTTCTGAAAAAGCGTGACTTACTCTACGACAGAGAGACTTTAAGACTCCTGAATATTTTGCTGTAATATTTATACTGCTGAGGCAGACTTTAAAAAACCTCCAATGAATTCATATTGGCTATTTCTTTACTCAGGGTTGTTTTGAAATGTAGAAACTATTAGACTTTCTCTCTCTCTCTCTCTTCTCTTTTTCTTATTATGTATCTATCTATCTCTATGTATATATCTCTATATATATTTATATATATGTATGTATATATGTATATATATATATATATATATATATATATATATATATATATATATATATATATATATATATATAAATTCGTATATATATATATATAAATTGTAAACAAAAAAACTGACAGAAAAAAATGAAGTGAAGAAGTGAAAAACCATACAATTATTGTGTATTAAGGTGGTTAACGAGAAAAAAGCTAATCGGTTTAAAAGTAAGACCTTGTCCTCAAAGAAACTTTTCCTACGTACCTCTGGCAATTGCCGGCGGCATTTGTTGGGGGTTTTCTCTGCCAATATTAAGTATTTGAATAGTTTTCACGGCGTAAATCCATAATTGTTACACAGTATTATGTTCGATACTTTCCCCTTATGACGAAAAACCGCACTGGCGTGATTGCTCATTCAGCAAGAGAGAGAGAGAGAGAGAGAGAGAGAGAGAGAGAGAGAGAGAGAGAGAGAGAGAGAGAGAGAGAGAGAGAGAGAGAATTACATTTCAGGTCATAATGATTTCCAATCCCAATGACATATGACCGGTTAATATTCCAAGGAGATTTAAGTGGTTCTGCTTATGGATATCTTCTTCAACATCTGTATTCTTTGATTTGGAAAAGATAACCTTATATAACTTCTACGATAAGTCGAAAATAAACAAAAATATTTTATAAATGTGGTATGTTCTATCACTGAAATACTCATAATGATTCTACTGTTTTTGGCATTATTCTTTATCTTCTTGTTCTACTACTACTACTACTACTACTACTACTACTACTACTACTACTACTACTACTACTGCTGCTGCTGCTAATAATAATAATAATAATAATAATAATAATAATAATAATAATAATAATAATAAAAGTGCAAAATGTAATCTACATAAAATGTATTCGAAACAATTTTAAAAGGAGGAAGACTCAACAGCTTGGGCACTGGTGTACACTGGCCGATATGCCCTCGATGGAATTCCATCCCTCTGGCTCTATTGAGCACTGGGCACGTACGATCACACTACCGCTTACCGGGCATACTGTCCAAAAAAGAACTTACTTGGACCGTGACCAGACACGAGAAGATGCTTCTCGCAACACAAACAATAAAAAAAAATTAATGGTGACTACTACTTAGATTTAGCCAGCCTTGTGCTGGCACGGGCTCTTGCTTTCCAGCAGCCCGTAAATTGGTGACGATTATAGCATTTATAGATAATTCCCACATTCCTGCCAGTCTCATGGACACCTCGTCAGATTTCCATGAAAATATTAATTACAAAACCTCCAAGGTTGAGCGTAAGATTAACGCCCTTAACCTATTAAAAGTTAAAAAAAAAATAAATTAATAATAAAAAATATGATACTGAAATTTGCGACAAACCTCAGGAAACTCGTTAAAAACGTTACCGTCAATTGTAACGTTTCTTAAATTTTCGCAATTCTTACTAATCTCTAAGACTATCTGTTGTGTTTGTGTCACAACACAGATTAAATCCCGCTGGGTAGAGCGTATTTATTACTAAAACTTCCTATGGAAGAATCCTTGAAGGTCTCCTTTAAGAGAGGATCTGCTTCCTTCTAATAATAATAATAAAAATAATGATAATAATAATGCTGTATATCAGGTCCACAATAATATTCAGTGACGAGTTATTGATGATTTTTATAAAACTAACCACTGAATATTATTGTGGACGTGCTATACAGTATATCCCGTTCTCGATCTAGAGGAGAAAGACCTACTACTACTACTACTACTACTACTACTACTACTACTACTACTACTACTGCTAGTAATAATAATAGTCGACTACGACTTATTCACATGCTTGTCCTAACCGAAAATAAAACAGGGAGATGGCCTACGGTCGTCTTACAAAAAAAAAAAAAAAAAAAAAAAAAAAAAAAAAAAAAAAGGCGCGAAAGAGTGAGTGAATGCCGCATGAAATCCGCGTCTTTCTAAACCCAAAAGAGAGAGAGAGTTTAAGAGACTCACACAACCTTCTCTAATAAAAAAAAGAAAGAAAGAAAGAAAGAAAGAAAGAAAAAGAAAGGAAAAGGCAACAGAGATTCCTCCGGATAAAACACCTCATTTCTGCGTCGTGATTCTCGAGGAAGCAATTTAGATAAAAATGAGCTCGTCCCCTTGGGTACACTCACCCACGGCGGGAGGTCGCTGTAATGCCAAGGACACTACAGATGGTATGGGTGGCATGAAGGGGAGGGAGTGTGACCGCAGAGAGAGAGAGAGAGAGAGAGAGAGAGAGAGAGAGAGAGAGAGAGAGAGAGAGAGAGATATATGTAAATAATATTACGGAAATTACATGATATATAATATATAACAGAGGTTATGGTCACAAGACTGACAGACAGACAAAATTGTTCAAATATAAAGTCTATTTACAAAGATATTTAGCGCACACAGTAATACACTCTCTCTCTCTCTCAATATATACGAGTATATATATATGTATATATATATACATATATATATATATATATATATATATATATATATATATATATATATACTTTTATATACATATATACATAAACATTATCCTTTCATTTTTAATTTTAGTTTACACCATTATATCATTACCAACATGTTAACTGATATTGCCCATAACTAGAAGGAGAGAGAGAGAGAGAGAGAGAGAGAGAGAGAGAGAGAGAGAGAGAGAGAGAGAGAGAGAGAGAGAGAGAATCCTTTCACTCATCCAGATAAGAATTCCGGGGAAGAGCGAGGGCGCAGGCTCTTATCTTCCCAAGGCGAGGCTCGTGACAAAACGCAAGATACAAACGGAATATTCTTAACCCTCAGGTTGATAATATTTCCATGGCTCCCACGCCACGTATGGATGAAGAAGGGCGGCCGTGGGCGTGGGGAAGGGCGTGGGGATGTGGTAGGAGGGTGCTAAGGCGTGGTTGGATTATCAACCCACGTTTAGCTGACAAATGCAGCTTTTTATTCTATATCCTATATTTTTCGAAATATCCCCTGGCGTTTTCTTGTTGTTCTCGGATTATGGGAAGAGAGAGAGAGAGAGAGAGAGAGAGAGAGAGAGAGAGAGAGAGAGAGAGAGAGAGAGAGAGAGAGAGAGAGAGAGAGATCAATACGTGGCAATCTACATTGAAGAGACAACTTGTTTGATATTATACTTCTACCTGTTTCATGTCAATGTTTATATAAATTTAAACCGAAGTGAGGCACATTTAAATACAGCATAACATATCTGTCTATGTATGTGTCTGATATACACACACACACACACACACCCATACATATATATGTACACATACTGTACATATATATATATATATATATATATATATATATATATATATATATATATATATATGTGTGTGTGTGTGTGTGTGTGTGTGTGTGTGTGTGTGTGTGTGTGAGTACGTACACAATTTACTTTTAAATAGAAAGAAACCAGGAAGCGATTTCTAACTGTATCTCCACAGCGCTGTCCTTTCCTGATAAATTTATGTTATCCTTTGTCTGAGAGGCAGCTTTGGGGCGGCAGGGTATTGCCACACTACGCCAATTTTATGGTCATGTCCATTTCGGGAAGACTTATCGTGGCAGATTTATTTTTCTTTTGATTTCACAACTTAGTTTTATCTTTGTTGGCACTTTCGCTGGATTGGTTTTAACGCAAAAACTATAATATGGCTGTCGTATTTGGTCTTATGTGACAAATAAATGAATAAATCTCTCAATAAGCATATAAATATAAATATATAAATATATACTTCAAGAGCGTACGTATCTATATTCATATATTTATATTGGTAAAACGCCAATCCTATTATGCACGTATATTTAAATCATACTGTTTTTTTCCTGTCAATAAGTTAATCTCAATATGCTTCCATTAAAGTGACAAAGAATGTGCCTTTCAAATGATTTAGTTTGCGACAAAGTTAACACCGTTCCCCATTCTCCCTTAAATTAACAAAAATGACTGAACAAAAATGATAGCTGTAATTTTATTTAAATGAAAACAATTCAGTATTTTTACTAAATACCTGATCAAAAATGATAGATGTAATTTTATTTAAATGAAAATAATTCAGTATTTTTGCTAAATACCTGATCAAAAATGATAGATGTAATTTTAACTAAATGAAAATAATTCAGTATTTTCACTATATACCAGAACAAAAATGATAGGTGTAATTCTATTTAAATGAAAAGAATTAAGCATTTTCACTATATACCTTAAATTACAGCTTATCTTTGAAGGAAGTTTAGCAAATGTTGATTAAGCGCGCTTTGTCAAGCAAGGAAAAAAGCCATCACTTTTCATTTTCAGCTGAGTCCTTCGTTTGCTTTTTATAAAATTAAAGAGTTCATAAAACATAACAATTATTATTCATTAAAATAATCTGGCTATATCCAACTACACGCCGAGTGAACACAGTCACATAATCAGTACAAAAATGATGATTCAGGAAATGAATCAATTTGTGAACCATTTTGCTGAACAAAAAATATAACACCCTTGATATTCAGTGTCTTGGAAAAATACAGAATATAAGTAAATGACAATGAACAGACAATACATTCAGATACCACTATTCTCAATATTATTTCTGCCATTATTACTATTATTATGAATACTATTTTTATACTTCTTCAGCAACTGAGTGGATATTGCCGATTTATCATTTTTTATCATGTTAAGTATCTATTTTGTGTATGTTATTGTCTCTACTTTGTATATTCCGTGTATGTGGCCTTGAGCTGAAATAAAATCTATTATTATTATTATATTATCATTATTATTATTACTGGACTAAAAAAAAGCCCCCTTAAGAAAAAAAAAGTTGACCGATGGAACGAAATAAAAAAGTATGATAAAAAACGACCTAACACGAACACAGCCATGTGGAAAGGCTCCCTCAGATATCGATCAAGAATGATGGAATCGTCCGAAGGAGAAAGCGTTGACCTTCTCTATAAAGAGGAACATGACAGAGAATGAAATGACTGTAGAAAATAAAAATACAGACACTATTCAATAACGCCTTCTGATTTTGGGTATACTGTTGTAAGATTAGTTATTTGAACACTGCGTGTTGTAGCCTGTAACATTTCAGAGCCAAGAGAGTTCATGTTACCTCTAGTATTGGAAAGTAACTGCGTTGATAATAATAATAATAATAATAATAATAATAATAATAATAATAATAATAATAATAATAATATCATAGGTGGTGCCGCTAAAAAACTATTACTGAAGTACATTAACAAAAAGTTTAACTTTATTGGGAACTCTTTAGAAGACCTCATATACAGCTAACGAAGTCTACGTTACACTTACGAGCGCGAAATACAACGAAAGGTAATTTTAAAATACATAACCGAAAAAAAAACATTGAATCCATAAAGACCAAAACCATTACGATCTACCTAGAAACCAAGTCAATTACGAGCAGACCAAATCACCTTTACCTGCCAATCAGAAACTCATTATGGTAACTTAAGTTAATTTAGCTGAGACCAGATATCCGGACGTATTCTGTGCTGGCGGGTTAATTTAATGTGCCACTCCCTGTGGTTTCAAATTCGTAAGATTCCTACAAACACACACACACACATACACACACATACACACATACAAACCTGAGTTCTGTTAAATTTCTTATCCCTGTCTTGACATTAATCTCTGGCACCATTGTTCAATGAAGTCATTGTGCTTGCTGTATAAAATATATAATAATTCTTGTCATCCATTGCATTTATATTTCGCCAGATTACACCATCCACCAAGTAGTGCCAGATAGTTAGCTGACTTAAAAGTTTTGTAATTTATTCTGTGAGGTTCAAAACCACAGATTTTTCTGGGAGATTCATTTCTGTTGTGACTCGAGTTTAAAATGATCTTCCCATTCCTTCCTGTAACTGAAACTCTGGAACTTCTTCAGAAGCTCGAACTTGGTCTAAATGCTTTTTTTTGTTGTTGTTGAGCAGGCAGACACGAGTTGCTTTATAATTTATTTTCTTATTTTTCTTATTTATCTTACTATGTTATATATGTCATAAGTTTTTTCCTGTTATTTCTTCTCCATTTCATTTTCTGCACACACACACACATATATAATATATATATGTATATATATATACAGTATGTATATATATACATTTATATATATATATATTATATATATATATATATTTATATATATATATATATATATATATATATATATATATATATGTGTGTGTGTGTATATACGTGCGTGTGTGCAGAAAAGGAAGTGGAGGAGTAAAGAATAAAGCATGAGGAAAAAACGGGAAAAACTTATGACATATATAACATAGTAAGATAAATAAGAAAAATAAAAAAAAATAAATTATAAAGCAACTCGTGTCTGCCTGCTCAACAACAAAAAAAAAAAGCATTTAGACCAAGTTCCAGCTTCTGAAGAAGTTCCAGAGTTTCAGTTACAGGAAGGAATGGGAAGATCATTTTAAACTTGAGTCACAACAGAAATGAATCTCCCAGGAAAATCTGTGGTTTTGAACCTCACAGAATAAATTACAAGACTTTTATGTCAGCTAACCATCTGGTACTACTTGGTGGATGGTGTAATCTGGCGAAATATAAATGCAATGGATGACAAGAATTATTGTATATTTTATACAGCAAGCACAATGACTTCATTGAACAATGGTGCCAGAGATTAATGTCAAGACAGGGATAAGAAATTTAGCAGAACTCAAATCTGTGTGTGTGCGTATGTATGTGTATGTGTGTGTGTTTGTAGGAATCTTATATATATATATATATATATATATATATATATATATATATATATATATATATATATATATATATATATATATATATATATATATATATAAATATGACCAACATTAATTTAAAATGAAATCACTAAAAGTAAACAAAACAAAAACTAAAAAAGATAAAAAATATTGCTGGACTCACCTGCTTGAGATCTAGACGTGGTAACCGCCCTACTGAAGACCTCGTCCCTGATGGAGACGCCCGCGAAGTACTCCGTCGTGAACTCGCCGAGGTCCTCCATTTGGTTCGCTCGAGAGGAAAGGCGAGGAAGAGAAAGGAGTAGCAAAGAACAGGAAGAAAAATGAGTAAAGAGCAGGAGGGAGGAACTGGTCAATATGCCTTGTTTTCCCTCTTGTCGAGGGAAAAAAGGTATTTATTTCTCTCTTAGCGAAGGAGAAACAAAGGTAATTATTTATTTCTTTGCGAAGGAAAGAGCGTAATTATTTATTTCTTTGAGAAGAAAATAGGTAATTATTTCCCTCTCTGTGAATGAAAAAAAAGGTAATTATCTTCCTCTTACTGAGGAAAAAAGGTGTAATAGGTTGCCTTGGGACACTTTTAAAAAAAAGTAGACAGTGTTTTACTTTCGATAAAACTACGCAAGTCCCGCGGTTTACTTCTCGGGGTCAAACAACAAGGTCAAGGGAGGAAAGCCGAGGTCAAACGGAAATATATCCTCTGGGTCAGATAATGTCAACGAGAAATAATAATGACGTTCAGAGGTCAAACAGTAACAAGAAAATCAAAGTAATTCGCTGATAAGCTTAATTTATATTCGTAAATACCTTCTGTTACCGATGTCTTGTTTGAAAACGCACTTAAGGTTTCTAGGTAACTTACCAGTAATTTACTAGGTTTCTGGGTGACTTACTAGTAAATAATGAGTTAACTCTAGTAGCAATCAATCTAGAATAATAGTATTATAAAGTCTTTAAACTGGTAAGATCGAGTGAAGATATAAAATACTACCTCTTCATATGTAATTTTCAGATGAAGACCGAATATGAATTAGCAATAAAAACGAAGTTAATACGGAACTTGGAAACCGAGCTGATAAAGAAACAGAATGGGGGATGAAAGATAAACGACGCCCATTAAAAACGACAAGAGAAATTAAACGTAACGAAGAGAAAAAAGTGAGGATGAGATATAGGCGATTTAAAGAGATTTCTTCTCACTTAAAATTCCCTTTGACAAAACCCAGTGGCTAATAGAAAGTAAATAGAAGAAGCAGTGGAAGAGATTCAAGATGGCGGCAGTCCTCGTTGTTTCTCCCTCATCTTTGCTTCGATCTGGAAGGAAGGAAGAGAATAATTAGGATAATTTAATAGTAGATTTAATTTGTCATACTTCCTGTTTATGACCCATGAGATGGAAATCTGTGGTGACGAATAAAATATGTGTACTTGCACAGCTGTGTATTGTCTTTAGTATATTTTATCTACATTAGTTTGAAATTCTATTTCACATATACAAACAAATAAACATACAAATAAACAAATATTTTTCCTCCCATATCATTAAACATACATGCATACATACATACATGTATGTGTATGTAAGTATGTATGTGTAATGATATGAGAGGAAAAATATTTGTTTATTTATAAATTTCATAAACTGCAAATAAATTTGTGACCTCTAGCCTATTCAGTTCTAAACTTCGATTTATCATTTTTTTACTGTTTCTCCGTTCTTATGGATCGATAAACTATTTATGACTGATTTAACGATTGCAATATTCTGTACCTTATTAATTAAAATGTCCGCTAATACTCTTATACCTCTTTACTGTAATGTCTGAGAGACTCACTTCCTTTGGAGCAAAAAGGGCACCAAGGCTGGATCATGTTCCAGTACGATTCAAGAAAGAATTTGAAGAACTGGTTCCATTACTTTAGCCTCTGCACTTCATTCCTACACCTTCTTATTTCAGCTTGTTCCAGTATGTCCCCCCCCCTCCCCAAAAAAAGGCGATTACCCTAATCTTTTACAATACCTTACAATACTGTCGTATAAACATTAGCATCAGCTATGTCACGGTATCAGTATTTTACTTTTTCTCACTTACACCAAACATCAGAATATAATCATGGACAGAAATCAGTGACTAAAAAAAAAAAAAAATAGGACGAGACTAAAAAGCGGGACCCGTCCGTCGTCAAAACATCGCGTGAATGCACTGATATATCCCGACCTGACACTCACAAGGCCACGATTGAAGAAGAAAGTCCCCCTAGGTAACATAACCCTTGGGCCTCGGACCTGAACTCGGGTTTCATAAGGTCACTTTCTTCCCTGCCTTCTCACACCTTCTGGACAAATCTGAACGTCGCTGCCAACACAACGTCATGATCGTCGTGATCTTACATTCACCGTCCATCAAATTCTGTTCCAATTAATTATTTTGCGAGATAAATATCACCCTGTTTAATATTCACACTTCGATCTCGTTCCTCTGCTTCCTTCATTTACGTCAGTCACTTTCAGTTTCTCTTACGATTCTGTCACTTCTGACTTTCGGTTTTAGATGTCTGTTAAAAAATTCATCTTAAGACACACGAACGCTTACAAAAGACGCTTGCTAATTTGTAGAAAGGTTCCTTTTGCTCAAGGTCCTGTAAGGTCACTAGATGTGAACCAATATTAGCAATTTAGATGTTATCGGATTCTCTTAATGGAAAAATCCATAAACCTAACACAGTAGTAACTGAAGTAAGTATGTTTAATATCTTTGGATGACCTACCACGCCATCCCTAAATTGCAATAAATGATGACAAATGAGGAGGAGAAGATGCAAGGAAATTTGCAGACTCATATAACTTTCAGCCTATGTGAGATTCAGAGGAATTTCCTTGTTCCCAGAACCCTCGCATCTCCCTCTGATGGAGTCCTTCTCTTAAATACATACAAATAAATATGGTCGTCAGGTGATTATGATGCTTGCTTCGCCCGTTGGGCTGAGTACTTCAAACATTATTTATTTAAAATCTCATTGTTGTGCTGCCGATCTGAATTGTGAATCATGTACTTGGTAGCCAGTACAATGTCGTGGGTCGTAGCCAGGGTGGCAAGGCCATGGGTAAGAACTTCATTCTTATATATATATATATATATATATATATATATATATATATATATATATATATATATATATATATACATATATATATATATATATGCATATATATGTATATGTATATATATATATATATATATATATATATATATATATATATATATATATATATATATATATATATATATATATATATATATATATATATATATATATATATATATATATATATATATATATATATATATATATATATATATATATATATATATATATATATATATATATATATATATATATATATATATATATATATATATAAATGAGACAGAGAGAAAGAGATGGAAGAATCTGCTTCCTGTTCCTATTTCCATGAGGCCAAATTGCTCTTCTTACCAGCGAATTGAAACTTAATCATTTTATTGCCCTTACAGGTGAATGCCCTGAGTACAAACGCAGATTTTCGTGAGTGAATGACTGAGGCTGGGGCCATTTTCAGCTGATTGACGGCAATTAACTGAGCTGATAAAAATAAATGACCGAATAAAAAAAATACGGTCGTAAGAAAATAGACAACAATAGAATCGTGACTGCATAGACCACATAAACTCAAGTTGAATTAAGGTGAAGATAAATAAAAGATTAATTGGAAAAGCAGATGTTGATGTAATGTGATTAATACATACGAAAAACCGATGTTGATATATGATTAATACATACGAAAAACCGATGCTGATATATGATTAATACATACGAAAAACCGATGTTGATATATGATTAATACATGCGAAAAACCGATGTTGATATATGATTAATACATGCGAAAAACCGATGTTGATACATGATTAATACATACGAAAACGTGTTGATATATGATTAATACATACGAAAAACTGCTGTTGATATCACATGATTATTACATACAAAAAACATATTGATATAATAAAATTAGTACATACGAAAAACATGTTGATATACTGTAATATGATTAATACATACGAAATAAAAACATTAACTCATAAATCAAATATTTTACCCAATGCGCAATTATCTAAAATATAAATGTATTGAATTTAATCAATAACTATTCATGCGGAATTCAGTAACGTTTTTGCCGATAAACAAGTTCATGACCCTTAGCTGATGAAGACAAGTTTAAAAAGCTGAAAGCTGAACTTGTAGAAAAATGAATAATGCGTAAAAAATCCCAAGTAACGGAGTAAATAAAGTAAATAAAAGTCCAATAGTGAAACTGAAAAACGATAGTTTTTTTTTTTTTTGCAAGAAAAGTAGTTTGTTGGTCTACTTATTCGGGAGAGAAATAAGTGCGCAAATGTGAAAATGAGAGACTGGGAGGGAATCATATTTTCATGAATCTAAACAGTTTCGGCTTCAGTGTACTGTTTCGATTGTCACTGGCTTATTACTATTATTATTATTATTATTACATTAAAAATACTCATATAGGAGCGTGAGCCTTGGAATGGAGAAACAAGTCAACAGTTAGGTATGGTTGTAAATATAGTTAAAAATAAATCTATACAGAGAGCTTTCAGGAATCAGTTCGATTCCCTTCTTCAATCTGACGCGGTGATGTAAAAATGCTAAAATTACTATTTGCACCCTACATAACTGACGATTTGTTTCGTCATCATCATTATTATTATTATTATTATTATTATTATTATTATTATTATTATTATTATTATTATTATTATCACTTTCCTCTCCAAGTATGACCAATGTCGGCTTGTTACTGGCAGAATACAGTAACCTAGAAAAATCAATTATTAGAAAAATAGAGAAAACTCTATGCAAACTGAATGCCGCTGATGCAGCTGTCACTTTTAACACCACTTGTACAGAAGAGGGCCTATTACCTATTTTTATTTTATTATATAAAATACTCACAGATTGAAAAGGGGAACCGAACAAGTTCCCGAAAGCTATCCATATTGATTTATCTTTAAATATATGTACATAGACATAACTGTGGATTTGCTTCTCCACTACTACTATTATTATTATTATTATTATTATTATTATTATTATTATTATTATTATTAATACTGCTTCAGTAATAAAGCAAATGCTTGCCTGTGCTGAAAGTGCTTGCTTGTAACCAGGTGTTGATTTATGATACAACCACGATGGCCCGTACTACATGGATACTTTTGTTTCCTACTGCACGACATGTAATAATTCTCAAACCCTTAATGTTGTCATTATCATATCATTATACACTATCCCTGCCCGTGGGATTGTACCTACTGGGACAAATGATACAAAGCAGAATGTATACATTATGATAATATTACGAAGATTAAATCAAACACTGAAAGAAACATCTTGATACTGACTATTATTTATTTAAACACCTTGCCGCTGATTTTGACACTATTATTATTATTATTATTATTATTATTATTATTATTATTATTATTATTATTATTATTATTATTATTCAGAAGACGAACCGTATTCATATGGAACAAGCCCACAGGGGCCACTGATTTGAAATTCAAGTTCTCAAAGAATATGTTGTTCATTACGAAGAAGTAAAAGGAGGTAGAGGGAAACACAGAAAGTAGAGATCTCATTCATTAAAAAAGAACAAATAAATAAATAAATAGACAAAAATACATAAATGAAAATGTCCTCTGAATTCTGACACTGAGTTCGCTCCCGAAGGACGAATGATACAGATGGGTAATGATAATATTACAACTATAAAGCTACAACATGAATTGAATCGAATATAGGGTTTAGGCCGAAGGCCAAGCATTGGGACCTATGAGGTCATTCAGTTTTGAAACTGAATTTGACAGTAAAAGGTTTGAAAGGTGTAACAGGAGGAAAACATCGCAGTTGCACTATGAATCAATTGTTAGGAGAGGGTGGAAAGTAAGATGGAAGAAAGAGAATATGAAAGGAGGTACAGTAAAAGGAATGAAAGGGGTTGCAGCTAGAGGCCGAAGGCACGTTGCAAAAAGAACCTTAAGTAATGCCTACAGTGCACCGCATGAGGTGCACTGACAGCACTACCCCCTACGGAGTAAAATTACAACATGAACAGCCAAGAGAGAATAAAAGGAAAGGATTTCTGTTGATTTCGTGAGAGCTCTTACAAAGGTTACGGACAGCCATGTTCGGGGAGACGTGTCCCGTTTCAAAAAAAGGCAGCACAGAATTCAATCAGCGCCCAAATACGTGACTGTTGTGTACCGTGGAGAGGATGAAAAGACAAGTGGCCCAAAACAGGACGACAGTTCATTTGTCAGATCGAATCGTCACAATGTAAAAAATACAAATAATGAATCTGTTCATTCACAAATAAATGAATATTGAGTAAACATGTAAAATAATACAAATTTATCAGATTGAATCCTCACAATGTAAAAAATGAAAATAATGAATCAGATCATTCACATACTAATGAATATAAAGTAAACAGGTAAAATAATACAAATTTATCAGACTGAATCGTCACAATGTAAAAAATAAAAACAATGAATCAGTTCATTCACATGTAAATGCATATTAAGCAAACAGGTAAAATAATACAAATTTATCAGACTGAATCGTCACAATGTAAAAAATAAAAACAACGAATCAGATCATTCACATACTAATGAATATAAAGTAAACAGGTAAACTAATACATGGAGATAAATATGAGAAAAAGAATAATAATGACAAAGTAAAGAAAATGTTACAGACTGGAGAAAAAGGTACAAGAATAAAGGTTAATGCAAATGAAGAAACCCCAGTAGCAACGTACTTAAAAAAATGTAAACACGAATAATGCGTCATTTTCAATTGGAAACGAAGGAGATACCATATAAAAAAAAGAGATGAAAAAAAACTGCATACGAGTGGGATGAAAATCAGTCAACCTCAGGTAAACCTCCTCAGATCAGGCTTGTGAATGTAGCACATATTGACAGCCAGCAGTATCCGACCTTGGGCTGCATATCAAGTGTTTGTACAAGGATTGGGAAGCTGGATGGGTGAGGATAGATAGCAACTCTCTCTCTCTCTCTCTCTCTCTCTCTCTCTCTCTCTCTCTCTCTCTCTCTCTCTCTCTCTCTAGTCAGCTGAAAGATAGGCAGCATGTCTATTCGACTGTCTCACTCAGTGTGACTGGTTAGGGAGAGGTAAGTAGTCTCTCTCTCTCTCTCTCTCTCTCTCTCTCTCTCTCTCTCTCTCTCTCTCTCTAGTTAGCTGAAAGATAGGCAGCATGTCTATTCGACTGTCTCGCTCAGTGTGACTGGTTAGGGAGATGTAAGTAGTCTCTCTCTCTCTCTCTCTCTCTCTCTAAGTTGGTTTATTTGGGAATACAAGCATATTCTACGCAAATAAACGAAATACATAAAACATCTTAAGCACTGTCACAAACATAGTATTACGAACTGCTACTCAGACTTGTAAACAGAAAATAAACAGAAATTCACTTCTACCGGACTAGAATTAAAAATCTGGTGTATAAGCAAGTTAAAACATTATAACATGCTTAATAAGGCTAGGCGAGACTATACAATGCATAGTATTTAAGGCAATAAACTTATTTTAAATTATAACAATAAAAACAGTTCTCACGATTAATACATTATAATTATGACGCAATATAAAAACATCAACATCAATACAACAACAACAACGCAATAATAATAATAATAATAATAATAATAATAATAATAATAATAATAATAATAATAACATTAGCATTATTATCATTACTATTTGCAGGATCACAAACATCCCAAGCAGTAGCCCTGCGGAGAATTTAGTTCCCATTGTCAGACAACATAATGAATGCTTTGCAAACGCATTAGTGATCGTGTGAAAGCTTTTCTTTAATAGCAGGGGTACCAATCACAACATTCAATGTATAATACATACACGTGTGTAAATGAAATACTATACATACATATATATATATATATATATATATAAATATATATAAAATATATTTATATATATTATAAAATAAATAAATTATATTATAATATATAAATACATATATATATATATATATATATATATATATATATATATATATATATATATATATATATATATATATATATATATAGATATACACGCATGTATGAACGTTACCAACGATAAAATGAATTCAAGTAGCGTCCTCAAGGTACGGATTGACTTAAAACCAAAAATAATACAGAAAATAATGCAACACCTATTTTTTTTTTTAAAGATGGTTAAAGAATAAAAAGACGCTTCCTAAAATTTGGCCTAAAACGATATCTTCCATTAGACACCAGTTTCGATTACCAAGACGCCATCTTTACCGTTCTGAATGAGCGACGGGTATTTTTGCTTGTGTCTGCTACAGAGAGAGAGAGAGAGAGAGAGAGAGAGAGAGAGAGAGAGAGAGAGAGAGAGAGAGAGAGAGAGAGAGAGAGAGAGAGAGAGAGAGAGAGATCTAAAGCTTAAATATTGAAAGCATGCTGTTCTCCACGACAGGTTTACATGAATCAATGCTTTAGATTCAAGAGCGTTATGCTCTTCATGCTTGAATAAGTAAATATTAATAGTTACAAAAATGAATAGCTCAATGATCTTACGAAGAAACTTTGAAGCAGAAGGTGTATGATGTAAAAATAAACCAGAAGGTATAACATACTGAAATTTAACAGTACTAAATAGTTCATCAAAAATTTCAGTAAAACCTAACATAATTACTATAAAGTGAATAAATAAAGTCAAAATGTCTGATCGATAAGTCACAGACAGAAGAATGAACACACAGATTTAAAGTGAAAGCAATCGAATGAACCAAATCTCCAAGATAAATAAAGACTTGAATAAAGATTAAAATAACACCAGGACTAAAGAAGGGACGACGCAGCCCTTGCCAAGGCAACCAGCCCCACCATCCACCCTCGGCGAAGCGTTAATGACTACTGCAGCAGGAGAGAGACGGAACGAAAGGTGAAACCTGCCTTCGGGAGGAAAAACTCCCGGGCTCAGAGGTGAGAGTTGAAAGGGAAAGGAAATACCATAGGGAACGAAGTCTGGCCAAATGAAGGCGAAGGTTAAATAGGTGAAGGAGGAGGAGTGGAATGCTGCAAGGCGACAGCACTGGGAAAAAATGTATCGCAAACTGAAATTAAATTGACGTGTGTTACAAAGCGTTCTGTGGTGTGGAAACTGAAATCGGAATGCAGTATGTTACAAAAAGTTATCTAAGGTTCAAGGGAATTTCAGCTGGAGTTGGTAAGCGATGAATGTGGTCAAAGTAGGAAGACAAGAACAAATTATACCCTGGAGGGTTATGAAACTTTGGTATGCTGTATAATACACAGAGTAAAATAAAATTGACACTAATATGTTACAGAGGTGGCACATAAAAAATAAATTCAATAGGAGACTAACAAGAAGATTAAATTAAATAGGAGACTCAAGAATACACCGGAGAAAATCAGAAAAAATAACCTGAAATAGATAAGTGACCATGAAAGCAAAACTTTGCCAAATAAATGTATAGAACAGATGAGAAAATTCATAAGGAGGATAGTGATAAAAGTGGGAAGAAAAGAAACCGTAAAAAACCGGCGTCCTAAAACTAACAATTACAGAAAGAATAAAAAAAGGCAGACGATTGAAATTCCCGTAAGGTACCAGAGAAATAAAAAAATAAAAATAAAAATATTATAAGAAAAAGAAAGCAAAATTATAGGGCTGAATAACGAACTCTTACCTGAAAAAAAGAGATGGGAATTTGAAACAAAGAAAGCAGGTAAAAGAAGGAAGAACAAAAAAGAAAAAAAGGAAGTCAGGTATGCACTTGCAATAAAAAAAAAGACTGAAACAGGTATGGGACAAAAAAAGCATTGAAACAGGAACTGTGGTACACAGCGCATTGGGAAGGACGCATTCAGCCCAGCAATAAAGCAGTGAAAGGTCTGTGGCCAGGATACTGTAAAATGTGAATGCTTAAGAAAGCGAATTTATTTAAAAGAAAAGCAGAAAGGATAAGGAAAATGCGGTGGAGAGTACAAGAAGTAAATTATTATTATTATTATTATTATTATTATTATTATTATTATTATTATTATTATTATTATTATTATTCAGAAGATGAACTCTGTTCATACGGACCAAGCCAGTAGCGGCTACTGACTTGAAATTGAAGCTTCCAAAGAATATGGTGTTCAGTAGGAAAAAGTAACAGGAGGTAAAGAGAAATACAGAAAGAAAAGATCAGTTATCAGAAAAACATAAATAAATAAATAAATAAATAAATAAATAAATAAATAAATAAATAAATAAATAAATAAATAAATAAATATGAATGTAAGTAAATTATTAAAATACAAAGAGAATTCCATTAGGGTCCTGGGGTATTAAACAGAATGAAAGTTAAAGCTAAAGTCCTAATAGGCCTCTATAGGCTTATAGGACAGGCGCTGACCTCCTGTTTCTTACGCCGACAGAATAAAGAAAGAATTATTAAGGAAATATGTTAAAAATTCAAATGGTCAAGACATATAAAGAATAAAACCTCAGAAAACGTGAAAAAGGAAGTAAGATATGAAAAGTTTATACTGAAATGGAATGGAGCCATTCGACCGACTGAATGAGATGAGGAAAGAAAAGAGCGAAAACTGGGTAAAGAATAGATAGGGAAACCCCCACTTGTTGTTATTAGGATACTTAAAATCTCGGCCTTCATAACAATATTTATATCAACGCTGATACCAATTCACACCTGAGTCGAGTGATGGGCAGCAAGCTAGGATCAAACATCGGGCCTACCAAGTGAGACCCCTGATTGAATTCATACACACACACACACATATATCTATATATGTATGTATGTATAATATATATATATATATATATATATATATATATATATATATATATATATATATATATATATATATATGTATATATATATACTGTATATATAATATATATACAGTACATACGCCTGTAGAGTTTATATTTTCTCAGCATATATAGAACGACAGAATTAGAAACAGTAATAAACAAGTAAGAAATGCGCCGAAGCTTCTTCGGCGCAATTGAGTTTTCTGTACAGCCGCTACAGCGTATAATCAAGGCCACCGAAAATAGATCTATCTTTCGGTGGTCTCGGTATAATGCTGTATGAAACTTGAATCACGGCCCGGTCGTGGCCTATCCTATATCGTTGCCAGAAGCCCGATTATGGCTAACTTTAACCTTAAATAAAATAACAACTACTGAGGTTAGAGGGCTGCGAATTGGTATGTTTGACGATTGGAAGGTGGATGATCAACATAACAATTTGCAGCCCCCTAGCCTCAGTGGTTTTTAAGATCTGAGGGCGGACAGAAAAAGTGGGGACGGACAGACAAAGCCAGCACAATAGTTTTCTTTTACAGGAAACCAAAACTATAAATAACTATGATAAGCTGCTACGTGAACTAGAAAGTGCAAACAAAAATACACTACTAAGTCCGAAACTCATACACACGGCACTACTAAGTCCGAAACTCATACACGCGGGAAAGTGGTTTATTACGAACAATATTTATAAAAGTTTTGTTCAATCCACATGTGACGATAAGAAAGCTTCGAGTGAAAATCCTGATATATATAAGGCATCATATGTTTAATCGACCTTAGGGAGTTTCTTTGGTCCAATTCTGATCACTCAGACTGCATTTTTTTTTTACTTTTGTTATAAAAAGAATAATAAATTTAACCAACGTTTCATTAAGCTGTTCGATTTATGTACAGCGGTGTTTGGATAAAAATGTCGGGAAGGATGACATTGAAGAATTTTGGTGTTGAGTCGAAAATATAAATAGTCGAGAAAAACTTAAGGTTTATATGAATAAATCCGTAGGTACTGATTCGCTAACACGCCCAAACAAACATTATATATATATATATATATATATATATATATATATATATATATATATATATATATATATATATATATATATATATATATATATATATATATATATATATATATATATATATATATATATATATATATATATATATATATATAAAGATAAAATCCACGTTTCCTTCATGGATTTTATCTTTATTTATATATTCATCACGTTCCATATTTTCGTGATTCAGTTATACATATATATATATATATATATATATATATATATATATATATATATACATATATACAATATATATATGTATATATATAAATATACACACATACATATATATATATATAAATTTAAATATTATATATATATATATATATATATATATATATATATATATATATATATATTATATAATGTTCGGAAGATGTTAAACATTTTTTCAGTAATTTCGAAGGAGGTTGCTACCTTATACACCCATTCTCTGACCCACCCCATTCAACGAACTACAAGGTACATAATTCACACCCTACTTTAATAGAGACCACATAATATATATATTATATATATATATATATATATATATATATATATATATATATATATATATATATATATATATATATATATAGATAAACGTGCACTGAACCTAAGAAGCATTCCACACTATATAACCTCACCATATGGGCATGGGCGCTAGGACATGTGGCATGGTGCACTGTTATAGGTATGGTGGGGGGGGGGGGCGAGGAGGAGGAGGAGGAGAGGGCTGAGGATAGCGATAGTTAGATACTGTTAAATCTGACCATCTGTCTGTGGTGCCCCTAACAGCCACATCTCTGGGAGAACACCTGCCGTACATCACAGACGGTTCCGTGATAAAACGCTCAAGTCCGGTTTGGGTCGAACTCTTTCCGAGTCAGGCAGGTGAGTAAGGTTCTGAGGGGTGCTTGTCCAACGACAACAAAGATAATAATAATAATAATAATAATAATAATAATAATAATAATAATAATAATAATAATTTCCCATCAGTGAACTTTTTCCGAGTCAGGCAGGTAAGTAAGATTCTGAGGGGTGCTTGTCCAACGGCAACAAAGATGTAATAATAATAATAATAATAATAATAATAATAATAATAATAATAATAATATAATTTCCAATCAGTGTTTGAGAATCTGGAATTTGGAGGCAGATCCATCATTTAGACATATAAATAAATAGTAGGAAGCTATATAGTAGGCAGACTTAGAAGGATCATCTTGTAATCACACCTAAATCTGCTCTTAAGAAGCTGGTGTTCAGTAATTGCGACAATTACATATTCTCTGAGCACCTCATTTATATTTGCGTGGGACTTATCTATCCTTAGATGGAACATTCTCCCCTTATCTTGGAAAACTCTCCGTACACAATTCCCCTGACAAACCACATTGAAGGGGTCTTAATTTTCGATCTGATCAATGACCAATCTGTTTGAGCAGGCTTCCATAACAGTTACTTTCCATATAAAATTCCCCGCCTTCTTCTGAGTTTTTATAATAAGTTAGACTGCACGTTCTGAAACGGAGAATTTGTCATTACTTGCGAAGGCCATTAGCACACTCCTCTAGCAGTGACCGAGTTTGATTTGGTCAGTTATGTCCAGCTTAGGCCTAGTCCCTTGTCAAGGAAACTGTTAAGAGAGAAATAAAAAAAAATATATATGAAGAACTGTAAGACCAAAAGAAGAATGCAAAATTTGAAACGAAAATAATATGCAATATATAAAATTTGGAAGAACAAAACACACACACACATATACAGTAAGTGTGTGTGTGTGTATGACGTTGAGAGGAAGCCAAAAGAGAGTTCCCGTGTCGTTTCAAAACGGATGAACGAACAAGAAAAGAACTTAAAGACTTGCAATTTCACCCTTGTCTCCGCGTTCTTAATCACCCGCAGATTTATTGCTCTTGAAGATGATGCACAAAAGACGAAGACCATTTAACGCCATGTTTTAATATACATCTATTCGCAATGCTGTGTAAGTGTGTGTCAGATTATCGTTATTATTATTGTTATATACTGACATTGCCATTCGTTTCGTTATCATTTGGATTGCTACTATCATTATCACATATCTCCGTTTTCTTTAGTTTTCCTGTCTCGTTTTCTATATTGAGTTTTTATTTTCTCATCTCCATTCTTTCTGTGCTTTAAACTCTCCTCCATTATTATAAGATCATAATTATCAAGGGACTTATAATTTGTAATTTCCCTTATCTTAGCTTGATGTAAGTTTCTATCTCACTGAGAGAGAGAGAGAGAGAGAGAGAGAGAGAGAGAGAGAGAGAGAGAGAGAGAGAGAGAGAGAGAGAGAGGCGGGGGGAGACCTATAATTTGTAATACGCCTTATCTTAGAAGCCGCAAGCTTATATCTCATTAAGAGAGAGAGAGAGAGAGAGAGAGAGAGAGAGAGAGAGAGAGAGACCATACCGTGAGGGCCCCCAATTATAAAATCTAGATGCTTATCGCCCCTAACTGCTCTCTTGTTCCCGTCCCATTACGCAACCGTTCGTCCGGACGAAAACAAAATGCCGTTTTCCTTCGTGAGAGAAATCCATTAGGGAATTCCACGGGAGACTTTCGGCAGTGTATCGCCTGGCCTCTCAGGGATACAGGCTTTGGTTTGCGTGCCACTGTATCAGGGGCGTCATTTCAGATTTTTGATGGGGGGTGGGGGGGGGGGGCAAAGGCGGTTTGGCGAACGAAGCGGGTCTAATCACCAGGTTTTTTATTTTAATTTTGAGCTATTTTATCTGCTTTTTGAAGCACATAAAATCGATAGGTAGATAGAAAGATATAACTTAATGTGATGACACATTTGAATTTCGGTTGGAATAATGGGAAACCAGCTGCTGTTACTTCTTGGGGCTTGGTGGGGCGAGGGGGGCAAGTTGAGGCTTGGGGGGGGCATCTTGACTCTTGGTGGGGGGAGGGAGTTGCCCTCCCCAGCCCCCCTAAATGACGCCCCTGCACTGTATACTGATAAGTTGCATGCCAGGAATTACATTAGGGTCAATGTAAGACTTAAAGTATTTACCTACGTAATTAAAGATTTACATTTTATTCTTATAAGATTAGCCTATTCTTTTAGTGTGAATGCCACGTTATTACATTAGGGTAAATGTAAGACGAAGTATTTACCTACATAATTAGCAATTTACATTTTTATACGATAATTATTTTAGTATGCATGCCACGTATTACATTAGGGTAAATGTAAGACTTGAAGTATTTACCTACATAATTAGCAATTTACATTCCTATACGATAATTATTTTAGTGTGCATGTCACTATTACATTAGGGTAAATGTAAGGCTTGAAGTATTTACCTACATTATTAGCAATTTACATTCTTATGCGATAATTCTTTTACTGTGCATGCAACGTATTACATTAGGGTAAATGTAAAACTTGAATGATTTACCTACGTAATTAACAATTTACTTCTTCCTAGGGAAGACCATATTCTTTGGAAGCTTGAATTTCAAGTCAATGGGCCTTGTGGGCTTGTTCTATATGAAGGGGTTCATCTGAATAATAATAATAATAATAATAATAATAATAATAATAATAATAATAATAATAATAATAATAATAATAATAAGGCTATTCTTTTAGTGTGCATGCCACGAATTACATTGAGGGTAAATGTAAAACCTGAATTATTTACCTGGTAATTAACGAATTGCATCTTATTCTTATAAGGTTATTCTTTTTCGGGTGCATGTCACAGATTACAGTAGGGTAAACGTAAGTATTTACGTATGTAATTAACACTTTTACATTTTATTATTATACGGTTATTTTTTATGTTTGTCAGTACTTTGTTATCGTGTTTATGCTTACTTCTGATTTGCTATATTAGTTTTCTATATTATGTCTATTGAAATTCACACATTATTTAATATACATCTGTTTTTAATTAATTTATTATCTTAATTTCCTCTTTTATCATTCAGTGAGTTGAAAAAAATACCCTCCTTATGTAGTTCCTGATCTGAGCGTTTGAAATGCAAAGCCTTATTTTATATATATATATATATATATATATATATATATATATATATATATATATATATATATATATATATATATAATCTTCAAACCAAATGAGATTGATAGAGTGTGTTTGCTTTACTTTTTTTTTTTTTATACAAAGAATTTTAAAGCTTTATTTTACCTTCCATCCTTACACAAATATAAATGATGACGTATAATAATTCCGTAATTCAAATTACTTTCTTTTTTGGAGGTTTGTAAGTGTACAAAATTTTTCAAGCTAAAATATTATCATTTTATTATAGACAGTAAATATATGTTTATACAATATATATATAATAAATCATTGTTATCACTAAACCATGAAGTGCATTTTACAAAGCCTTAACCAAAACTCACGAGGCCAAAGCCCAGTAATTGTTTACTCTGTCACAGACTCCTCCGCTAATGAGTAAACACTGTGGATAACAAGGTAAGATTTAAGGCTCGGGGGAAAAACCGAAAGTCATCCGTGACCCATTGTGTTGAGAGCCCTCACGTGAAGGAATAGGAGGAGGAGGAGGAGGAGGGGGGGGGGGGGGGGAGTGGGAGGGGGAGGGGAGGAGGGGAGGGGAAGGGGGAGGGGAGAGAGAGGAGGAGGAGGAGGGGGAGGAGGAGGAGGAGGAGGAGGAGGAGGAGGGAGGAGGAGGGGAGGAGGAGGAGGGGAGGGGGGGGAGAGAGGAGGAGGAGGAGGAGGAGGAGGAGGAGGAGGAGGAGGAGGAGGAGGAGGAGGAGGAGGAGGAGGAGGAGGAAGCTTCCGCAATTAATCTTGGGGTACGAATGTCTTTCAGATGTGTTTATCCGGCAACGAGGTCTCTTTGATTCGACTCGTTTTTCTCATCCACATACCAGTAGCTGAAGGCGAGGTCACGTACTGCACATACACATACACACAAACAAATACACATGCAACACATACAATCACACACACTTCTCTTGAGCTATGAGGTCTGTATATGCACACACACATATACACACATATATATATATATATATATATATATATATATATATATATATATATATATATATATATATATATATATATATATATATATATATATAAATATATATATATACACAAATTTTCTTTACCCATGCGAGTTTTGTGTGTGTGTGTGTGCGTGTCTATAAGTGTATGCGTGCGCGCTCGCAAGCGTCTCCAGGAATTGGTACCAATCCGATTATCAACCAAGACGTTTTGGCGATGAAGTTGCTGGTACCAAGATCTCTATTTAGTCTGGATATGATCCACCGCAGTCAAATAACTACCAAGTATATAATTAACTATTTAGGCTAACCAAGGAAAGCTGGCGTTTATTTACTTATTATTATCATTATTATTATTTTTTTTTACAGGAAATGGGGCTGCGGTTACAGTCATTCTATATTCTGGAAACTTGGTAGGCAAGAAAATGGTTTATTGCTTTATAATAATGGAACTTCCACGGAACTTTCTTTCAGAAAGAATTTAGCAATTGCAGCTTAGTACAGAAATTGGAAACCCTGTATATTTCACATCCATAAACAAAACTAAATATACAAATTATTATTATTATTATTATTATTATTATTATTATTATTATTATTATTATTATTATTATTATTACACTGACAAATCTTATCAAAGCAACTAATACTAATAGCAAAGAAAAAAAAAATCCTAATCAATAAACACAGTAATACTTTTAAGACTTGCGTCCGTACCCACAAAATCTCGCAAAAGAAGAAGAAGAAGAAGAAGAAGAAGAAGAAGAAGAAGAAGAAGAAGAAGAAGAAGAAGAAGAAGAAGAACTGTCGTTTCTCCATCACCATTTATCAAGTATGAAAAATGATTCAAGGGTATGACCTAACCAAGGGACGAAAAATCGCTCCAGAAGAAGAAGAAGAAGAAGAAGAAGAAGAATAATAAGAAAAAGAAGAAGGAAGTGAAGTGTCTGCTCTCCTTGCTGCAAAGGACGAGACACCGCCTTAACAAAAATCTCTTTACATATTTTCTCCAAGACGGCGGGGGGTTGTGGTACGGTGTAAAAATCGTGATAGCATGGGAGTAGTTGTAATTGCGATATTGAAATAATAATCAAAGGTGTTATAATAATAATAATAATAATAATAATAATAATAATAATAATAATAATAATAATAATAATAATAATAATAATAATGCACAGAAGGTATAATAATAGAGAAAATCATAGTATTGTTACTAAGAGTGCTAAAGATGAGGAAATTTTATTTCTTTACAAAATTCCAGTCGAATACTTCTGACTGTTCGATGCCCCGCACAGTTTTTTTTTTTTTTATTCCGAAGAGTGTCGAGACGCGAAACAGTCTCCAGTTTATATAATCAACAACAGATCTTCCAACAGGATTATTCCAGATATTTTCATCCCTATGCCAGACATCCATTTTTATCCTTGTGCCACAAAAACAAGAGCAATGTACCCTTATCTAAGTTAGTGTTCAGTGGAAGAAATAACAGGGTTGATACCTTCTCAGACTTTCATAAACTTGGCGTTTGAAGGATGGGGGCAATGCGAGGTGGTTTAAAGGCTTAGGGCTTGGTTTGATAAGCACCAATGTCAAATTTCGTATACTTTTAAAATAAGGCAATAAATGACAGCGATAAGTGCAGGCCACCAGGTCAGGTCATTTTCGTTATTCTTAAAGTTAGCACCCCGAGTATCTATCTGGTTCCTTTCAAATGCGCCGAAGTTTCTTCGGCGCAATCGAGTTTTCTGTACAGCGTATAATGCTGCACGAAACTCTCAGCCGAGGCCCATGAAACTTTCACCCACGGCCAGGTGTTGTTGGCACCTATCGCGGTGCCAGACGCACGATCATGGCTAACTTTGACCTTAAATAAACTAAAAACTACTGAGGCTAGAGGGTTGCAATTTGGTATGTTTGATGAGTGGAGGGTGGATGATCAACATACCAATTTGCAACCCTCTAGCCTCTGTAGTTTTCAAGATCTGAGGGCGGACAGAAAACATGCGGACAGAAAAAGTCCGGACAGAAAAAGCGCAGACGAACAGACAAAGCCGGCACAATAGTTTCCTTTGACAGAAAACTAAAAACTGACTGAATATAAGACAAGCACCACTCATATATTTTCCTATTTTGAATATCATGAAAGGGAAGCCTACGTAAGATATCCCAAAGGTTCTCCCTTAACATAAACTTTCCTGCTGTATAACAGCTTGATATCTCCCTATCTTAGACCACTAACAGGATTGAGTTAGATCGGATTTTTAGTTTTCTGTAAAAGAAAACTATTGCGCCGGCTTTGTCTGTCCGTCCGCACTTTTTCTGTCCGCCCTCAGATCTTAAAAACTAATGAGGCTAAAGAGCTGCAAATTGATATGTTGATCATCCACCTTCCAGTCATCAAACATGCCAAATTGCAGCCCTCTAGCCTCAGTAGTTTTAATTTTATTTAAGGTTAAGGTTAGCCATGGATCGTGCTTCTGGCAACGATATAGGATAGGCCACCACCGGACCGTGGTTGAAGTTTCATGGGCCGCGGCTCATACAGTATTATAATGAGACTACCGAAAAATATATCTATTTTCGGTGGCCTTGATTATACGCTGCAGCGGCTGTACAGAAAACTTTTCTTCGGTGCATTTTTTTTTCGTATATGCTTGGATGCCTAAATGTTGTGATGTTAGTCCTACAATTTGATGAAATTTGTCTTATTATAATTCTCAGTCCAACAATTTGATGAAAGTTTAATTTTTATTACAATTCTTACTGTCTGACTTCAAACTACCACTTCCTTCTCTTTTACAAATATCATATCAGTCAGTGGTCTCAGAGAAGCATGGCATATTGATTCTGATGGACGGTGATTTCAACTGATGATATTGATAAATCAAAACCGTCAACTGGAGAGAGAGAGAGAGAGAGAGAGAGAGAGAGAGAGAGAGAGAGAGAGAGAGAGAGAGAGAGAGAGAGAGAGAAATTTGGATTGGAAGCGTGTCCTACAAAAGTTTACTGTGATGTTATATTTCAGTTAGAGAACTTTGCGAATAACGACTGAAAAGTCTCTCTCTCTCTCTCTCTCTCTCTCTCTCTCTCTCTCAGCAAAGTTCACCTTCGTGCACGGTTTTAAAAAGAGTAAGGGACAAGTTGCACACAAATGTCGTTGTCATGTCCCCCGAGGGCGAACTGCACAGAGAGAGAGAGAGAGAGAGAGAGAGAGAGAGAGAGAGAGAGAGAGAGAGAGAGAGAGAGAGAAAGGGATAATGACCTATTCCACCACACCTCGCGACATTCTCCTGAATGCTTGGGCGAAGGTACAGTTTTTTTTGTGTGTGTTTTTTTGCAGACCCTGCATGTTCCGGGTATATGCGGAGAGGTATATGACCAAAACACTCGTCTGGGTATGCGCTGGAATGCCCGCAAATCAGAGGAGTGCAGTGTGCCCAAATGCAATGGGAGGAACTGGTTGTGATGCCGCAATGGTTTTCGTACTCTATAACAAATGCTGTGGGAATTGTGGGCACTATGAATACCCCACAACAGCTGTAGGAAGGCTAAGTCACTTGTGGGCATTTTGGGAACCTGGTGGTAGAGGTGGCTATAGGGGAACTAAAAGATTTACGTACTCTACGATATATTCTGTGGGAACTGTGGGAATTCCAAGACAGCTGTGGGCATTATGAAAATCCAACGAAAGCCGTAGGAAAGCTAAGGCACTTATGGGCACTGGGAACTAGTGATAGTGGTGGACACAGTGTGAACTCAAAGGTTTACCTACTCTACAGTATATTCTGTGGGAATCGTGGGAACTCTAACAGCTGTGAGCATTATGAAAACCCCACAACAGCTGTAGGAAAGCTAAGGCACTTGTGGGCATTTGGGGAACCTATCGATAATGGTGGTCACAGCGGGAATTCAATGACACCTGTGGAACTCAAAAGACGCTTATGGGAACTGTGGGCATCCAATGATAGCAGCGCGAAGTGTGGGAACACAATGACAGCTGTGGGCACTTGAAGGACGCGTTATGTGTGAATAAATATTGTGGATGACTGAATGCCCTAGGCTACAAGGCAGATGTTCGGTTACGTCTCCATTACGAGTATTGAAGATGGACATTATGAAGGTAGTTCTTTGCAAAGCTATGACGATGTTTGATTGTGTTGGTTTATCTCAGGGACATGGCGAGAGGTCCCGCAGGAGGAGGACCTGGGACTTATGATAAACTGTATACACACAAACACACACACACACACACGCATATATATATATATATATATATATATATATATATATATATATATATATATATATATATATATATATATATATATATATATATATATATATGCAAAAAGAAATGAATGCTGACTGAAGAAATATTAAACTGGAATCTGATAAACGGAAGGAAAAACAACTGCAATAACAAAGAAGAGACAAAATACAAACGTTTGCAAAGAAATATAACAACATTAACATGTGAGAGGGACAAAGAGATATGGCGGCAGCCGAATCATACATTTATTCTTCAGTAATGGAAGCATCAACTAAAAACAGCATTTGAAAAGGAAATAAAAAAAATCCCTAATCTTCCACGGAATAATAAAAGCGAAAGAAACTGAAAAAAATAACGAATACAAAAGAGACGCAACAACCGAAATCCTTTTACACAATGGCCTGTATTTGTAAGCAACGTTTTGAGCGAAGGCAAAGAATCCCTGCTCCATTTGAACGGCTATGTAACACCCGCTTTGGAACTCTACCTTACATTTACTCATTGGAAATGACAAGGTTCTAGAATTTCTTTCTTCTGTTTTCCCTGACCCCTATAACCTCCCTTACTCTAGGGGGCGGGGGTGGAGGGAGGGGGGTTACGTTCGAAAATTCCCCTTCGCCATTTCTTAATATATCTTTTTTATAATCATGGATTAGGTAAGGGCATTAACCTGTCAGTCTGACCAGCTTAGAAAAAAAAAAATAAATAAAAACAAAACATCAGCCGTTATCAGATAGAGTGGAACCAAGTAAAAAAAAAAAAAAATAAAAAATTTTATTCTCCTTTAAAGTTTGGCCTCCGGTCAATGCAGAACGGCGGAGGGAAGAACAAAAATAGATTTTTCGGGAGGGTTTTTGCTCTCTCTCTCTCTCTCTCTCTCTCTCTCTCTCTCTCTCTCTCTCTCTCTCTCTCTCTCTCTCTGGAGGTAACGACATCCGGGGAATGCTGGGCCTCGGGTATGGTTCATTTTTTTTCCATGGCATCTTTCCAAAACTGGTTCCAGGGACCCTTTTATTCCAGGGCCTGCGGTATTTTCATAAGCCAATTCATTCGTCATTCACGTGGTGGGGATAGGTTATCACGATTCGGACTCACTCTCTTTCTCTCTCTCTCTCTCTCTGCATAAACTCACGAGTTGCAGAAACCCGATACTGACAAAAAAAAAAAAAAAAAAAAAAAAACTGCCGAAAACATGGAGGTACCCAACCTGGACAGACTGTCATTCTTCACAGGTCACTCTCACTCTCTATCTCATTTTCACTACATCTCTCTCGCTTTCGTTTCATCTCAGTTCTCAGCTCTCTCTCTCTCTCTCTCTCTCTCTCTCTCTCTCTCTCTCTCTCTCGTGCACTCGAGCCAGGTACCTTCAATTCCACGAACATGATGACCATGGAGAAAATCATTTCTGTCCCACCTTTTGGGTGGGACCGATAGATTTTCTTTTTCTTACGTTTTATGCACTTTTCAGCTTTCTCTCTCTCTCTCTCTCTCTCTCTCTCTCTCTCTCTCTCTGCGTTATAATGCTCCTTTTAGTTTTAGACATACTGATGCTTCGTGGACGTGCTTTTCCGAATCTTTTCTTTTCAAAATAATGTTTTTTATAGTTCTAACCTGAGAGAGAGAGAGAGAGAG
The DNA here is from genome assembly GCF_040412425.1 of Macrobrachium rosenbergii. Lineage (NCBI taxonomy): Eukaryota > Metazoa > Arthropoda > Malacostraca > Decapoda > Palaemonidae > Macrobrachium > Macrobrachium rosenbergii. The sequence goes on from NC_089767.1 coordinate 30,702,828, forward strand.
AGAGAGAGAGAGAGAGAGAGAGAGAGAGAGAGAGAGAGAGAGAGAGATAGATAGATAGCGAAATGACACGACAACATTAAAATAACAGACTGGAGAATAAAATACGAAAAACGTACATTGTGTTCAATTTTATTCGTATATATATCATGTCAATTTGGTCAAAAGCTGAGTCAATTTAGTCAAAAGCTGGGTTAATTTGGTCAAAAGTTGAGTCATTTTGGTCAAAAGCTGAGTCAATCTAGTCAAAAGCTGAGTCAATCTGGTCAAAAGCTGAGTTAATTTGGTCAAAAGTTGAGTCAATTTGGTCTAAAGCTGAGTTAATTTGGTCAAAAGGTGAGTCAATTTGGTCAAAAGTTGAGTCAATTTGGTCAAAACCTGAGTTAATTTGGTCAAAAGATGAGTCAATTTGGTCAAAAGCTGAGTCAATTTGGTCAAAAGCTGAGTCAATCCGGTCAAAAGTTGAGTCAATTTGATAAAAAGCCGAGTCAATTTGGTCAAAAGCTGAGTCCATCTGGTCAAAAGATGAGTCAACCTAAGTCAATTTGGTCAAAAGCTGAGTCAATTTGATCAAAAGTTGAGTCAATTTGGTCAAAAGCTGAGTCAATTTGGTCAAAAGCTGAGTCAATTTGGTGAAAAGTTGAGTCAGTCTGATCAAAAGCTGAGTTATTTGGTCAAATCTGAGTCAATTTGGTCAAAAGCTAAGTCAATTTGATCAAAAGTTGAGTCGAATTGATCAAGCGTTGAGTCAATTTGGTTAAAAGCTGAGTCAATTTGGTGAAAAATTGAGTCAATCTGGTCAAAAGTTGAGTCAACTTGGTCAAAATTTGAGTCAATTTGGTCAAACGTTGAAGCAACTGGTGAGGAAAAATCAGTTCTGCTTTTACCTGTTTAATAACACTCCCTCAGGATACCTCCTCTCTCGGAATAAAAAATACTCACACATAAAAAATAATTACACATCTAAAACTTCCTATTCAAGGAATGAGTCAACGTCATGTGACCTGAGGTCTTGGGTCCTAAGGCAGACGTCTGTTTGTCTGTCTACCTTGACCTACCCGAAAGTGACCCCAAAGTCTATGACCTTTGTTCCTCGCGAGTTAGCTCAATCTTGCAGTCTGTCTGTCAATCAAAAGTCTGCAAAAAGTTTAGGGAGGTTTTAATACAACGTTTCCTTTGGTGGGGGGATATTTTACTTGTACGTCTTTGAAAAGAAATTTATTCTACGCTAGCAATCATCACATTATCTTATTATTATTGTTATTATTATTATTATTATTATTATTATTATTATTATTATTATTATTATTATTATTATTATTATTATTATTATTATTATTATTATTATTATGGGTAAGAAATCCATAATGATGTCAATAAATATATATATATATATATATATATATATATATATATATATATATATATATATATATATATATATATATATAACGATTCTGCTTCTCAGAGTCTCATGCGATTATGAGATCTTTAAAAATTATTATTATTATTATTATTATTATTATTATTATTATTATTATTATTTTTATTATTATTATTATTATTATTATTATTATTATTATTATTATTATCGGTGAAGAAATCCACAATGATTTCACTGTAAATATACATTATTAAAAACATATATATAACGAGTGCTTAGAGAACCTGCTCGATTCTGCCT
>NC_089767.1:30714508-30727008 GCF_040412425.1 Macrobrachium rosenbergii
GAAAAGAGAAGGAAAATAAGCAGAAGAAAGAGTAAATGCATTAGGATGGGGGAGTGGGAAGGTGGGAAAAATGTGAGGAAGAAGAAAAGTAGGAGGAAACGAGGAAAGGTGAGAGAAGAATCAGAAATATTGCTGATGAACTTCACGGCAAAAGTGAGAGAGACAAGAAAGACTACATATGAAGATAAATATCCCAAATTTCGACTGAGAAACTCTTGAGAAAATAAATGTATAACGCATTCAATAAACGTAATAGATAAAATAATTCCTACACTACTACCACATACAGCAACATTAATATCGTTATAAACGTTAGATACATTTAGGAACCTTTTTTGGAAATCTGATCTTTGTTTTAACAACAGAAAATGACAACTACGACAGCTAAGATAAGCGACCTCTCAGGCGGTAAAAGAAACTTCATTAAAATAAACACCAAATTAATTGTTCCCAGTAATGAAATACTGAGCAAAGTAAAACCAGCAACGTTTAGTAAACAGTATACCTTCGCTGAGTCCACTCACTTGCGAATAAATCAGCCTTTGACCGATGAATGCACGGTACATCACTTTATTATTATTATTATTATTATTATTATTATTATTATTATTATTATTATTATTATTATATTGTTTCAAATCTATAGTATTTCGAGCTTCATATGTGACTAAATTGATAAAAAAAGGCGATAAACTGTCAAGTTCTTATTAGTAAACAGCAACAAAGTAAAACCATAAGAAAAAAGGTCATCCAATAATTTGTCCACCGGAATCCATCTGCATTCGCTGTCGAGATATTTTGTTAAACAAACAAAAACATAGGCAAAAACATTGCCACCTCAAACTTTGCTGGTGGAGGTTAAAGGAGCATTCAATAGAGAGCATACAGTGTGTGTGTGCGTGTGCGCGTGTGTATGTGTGTGTGTCTTTGTGTGTGTAACCATGTGAGCAGTTACTGCCCCATCCGTTCTTTCCTTGTTAAATCAAGGATGAAGTCTTTATTTGTACCCAAAGCTTTACAGCATCTTTATCCACCCTTCAAAAACTTTCATCACAATCACGTCTAACCTCTTGTCACCAACATGACATAATACATTTCTATTGTATTTCGCACGCATCAAAATATCCTGATAATTAGTATCTTTTAATCTTATTCACTCCGTCCTCTGTACGTACCATAACATCCGGTCTCCTCCCTCTATAGACATAAAATACCATACATTTCCTTCTTCCATACCACATCCATGCAAAGCCTATATTTGAAAAGAACACTTGTTTTAAAATGCATCACCAGGTAAAAGATAACTCACATAAACACAACATATAAACATTCAAGTGCAAAAGACTAACAACAATATATGTCCCCAGGCCTCATTAAGTCCTAAAAGCCTGACGGGGGAACCCAAACCGTCCCACTCAACTAACAAAATAAAAACCAGTCAATTAGTGACTGATGAACCGAGTCCAAACCGCAAGCACATCGTTATTTGTTGATACGATTCCTCGTCCTCAACGACAATAATGCATCGACAAGATAAACCCATTTGTCTCCCGAGTATTCCTAAAAGCCCATTTCTAAATAGGGAATGCCAGTGACGACAGACAATACTAAAAAGTTGCTTAGAGCCAATTACAGCCAATCTCTAAATAGTAATGATGAATTAAAACAGATGCAAGCAAGAAGAAGTTGAATGGAATGCCGTCCTTCTATTATGGGAGAAATTGCTTTATAATAATTTTAACGTTCACAAAATAAAAGGTTGATTAAGTCTGAGGGCAATGTGTAGCCATCAGGACTCACAGGATGCGAGTCCTCGGGTTGTGTATCACAGTTAAACGACGTCTGTATTGTTTTTAAACTAAAATAGAACTCATTTTAATAGTGTTTATCTTAGATTCCAACCGATCTTAAGATGAAGAGTTAAAATGAAATACTGTAAACAACGCGGATACAAAAATATAAATGCCAGTATATAAAAATACGGGAAAAAAGTGGCAATACAGATACAAAAATACATAAACCAGTAAGTACAAATAAGGGGAAAAAAAGTGGCAATTCAGATAAAAAAATATAGATACCAGTAATTACGAATAAGGGAAAGAAAGTGGCAATTCAGATAAAAAAATATAGATACCAGTAATTACGAATAAGGGAAAGAAAGTGGCAATTCAGATAAAAAAATATATTTACCAGTAATTACGAATAATGGAAAGAAAGTGGCATTACAGATACAAAAATAAACGAGTAAGTACAAAATAAGGGAAAGAAAAAGACAAAACACTTTTCATCCAGATCTTGACCATTTCCCCTCCACCAGCACAACTGCCGTCGTCTATGGAGTTTTTATTTCAAGGGCAAGGTCCTATGGTAAGGGCAACCTAATACCTGTTTTTGTCTGAAGCCAGAAAAAAAAAAGAAGAGAGGTGAGTCATTTGAATGAAGGAAATGATTCGCCTGTCTCGTAAACAAAAGCGGTTAGAAGGATAAGGAAACATGGAAGCAAGAAGGAAATGACAAAGCGTCGTGGAAGACTGAAAGAAGCAGTTACTGAACCGAGATTGAATTCAATCGAGGAAAAAGTTCTCAGAGCTAAAGGAAAAAAAAGAGAACTGAATTATCAGCCTAAGCATAAATAAAAGGGGCATACAGGAGGTCACTGACGAAACGAATCCAAAGGCCACAGCGAGAGACGGGGAAGAAAAAACAACCAGTAGGGGAAGAGGTGCAAACATAACTACTGCAAACGCCCAATTCTTCCAAGACACACTAAACAACAACGCCACACAGGACACTGAGATTAGACGTCTCATGGTCCAAGATGACCCTTCGTGAAGGCCAGAACACCCATGGGCACTGAGTTTATAAGCCATGTTTCTCTTGGTCACTTCTTCCAGTCGGTATATCTTTCGTGAGTAAACAACAAATCAGGAATTGAGATTATATGCCCTAGACTCCTTGGTCATCCCCGCTGAAGGTTAGTACGACCTCGTGTGTAAAACCACACAGTACATTAAGAATATAACTACGTCCCCTTGGTCACTACTTCTGAAGGCAGGACCGTCCATAGGTACAAAACTATGTGGTCAATCCTCTTAAAAGGTCAGAGCGCCTTTGGGGGCAACACCGCACAGGTCAAGAGGACTATAATACGTCATCTTGGTCTCCCTCTAGTGGGCCAAAGCCCCTTGGGATAAAAATCGTGCAGGGCATCAAGAATAAAACATCACACAGTACCCTGTTTGGTCGCCAGTCCAGATGGTCAAAAATGCCAATGAGCACAAAACCTCACAAGACATTAAGAATGTATTATTGCTCTCTCGGTGACCCTTCCTAAGGGAACGTCTTTGGCCTAAAAGGCGGTGTTGCAACAGAGGTTGATCCCAACCACCCTTTGGGAGTTACGGGACACTTTTGTATTTTGAGGTCCTCCTCGAGTTATGGCTTATTTTAATGGTTCCTGGTGGTTACTCCTTAAAGGTTGCCGCCCATTCCCACCCACTTCCTGCTCTACATGGCTGCTGCTCCTGCTGCTGCCGCTTCTCTTGGGTGACGGTGGTGTTTGCTTGTTTCTCAGTTCTCTGGCGGATTTTTATCACGTCTGAAGGAATTTGATTTTGAAGGTGGTCAGACCAAAAACCAAAATATTTTGGATGGCCACTTTTAAATGAATCTAATACTGGAATCATACGATGAATTACGTTTGTCTGGTCGGTGCAGAAATAGTTAAACATAATTGTTGTTGTCAGGGATGTCATAGATAAATCACTGGGATCTTTCTTAGATAGTGACCCCCAAGGGTTTTAACCCGGTATGTATCCAACTTTGCGGCGTGTTTTGTACAAGCCCGTTGGGGATGACCGCAAAAACATAAATAAAAGACTGTAAATATCGTAAAGATAATGACCTCCAAGAAATATTAGTGCAAGATAACGACGCCCGAAAACCCTTGGGGGTCACTGTCTAGGAAAGATCCAATTATTATTATTATTATTATTATTATTATTGTGGATATACATCATTATAGAATGACCCCAGGATAAATGAATTTTTTTTTCAAGTCAGCCTCCGCAAAATGGAATATATAATTTACAAATGTGCCAAACGGGAAAACGGAGTACCAGATCAATGTAGCACACAGTAAAAATATTTCAGTGAAAATAAATAACTACGAACAAAAACAAATACATCAGAGTAAATCTGACAGCTGGAAAATAACAACAAAGAGACTGGATAAACCAGCAAGTAACAGCTGAATAAAACATAAATAAGGAAAAGGAAGTGCAATTAGTGTACCCCTCAAGCTAAGAAACTCGACCCCAAGACTCTGGAAGGCCATGGCACTGAAGATTTAGCACAGTCCAAGGTTGGAAAACACTGGAAATATGGATATCAATCATGGTAAGGGAATGAAATAGTGACTCAGATGCTCTAATCAATTAAATAATTGGTAAGAGATTGCGATGATTGCATACACTTACACGAATAATAATAGTAATAATAATAATAAAATAATAATAATAATAATCATGTTCTCATAACCTCCTGTCACTAAAATGTTTGAAGAAATCCACAATGATGTCAGTGTAAATATACATATGTATATGTACATATATATATATATATATATATATATATATATATATATATATATATATATATATATATATATATATATATATATATATATATATATATATAAAACACTGAAAAAAGTACACACACACACACACACCACACACACACACACACACACATATATATATATATAATATATATATATATACATATATATATATATATCTTCATAACAATGTAATTGTGTATTTCTTCACCAGTAATAATAATAATATAATAATAATAATAATAATAATAATAATAATAATAAACAATAACTTTGACTGAATTCGTTAGTTTTTCAAGAAATATTAAAAATCCTTCCATATGACATCAATATTGTTCCAGTATATTGTTAACACCTGCTGTTCTCTTCTCCATTAGGGAACTCTTCATTCATCTCTCTCTCTCTCTCTCTCTCTCTCTCTCTCTCTCTCTCTCTCTCTCTCAAACAGACTGAAGAAAACAGTTAATTCTGGCATATACAACAGCAAAGAGAGAGAGAGAGAGAGAGAGAGAGAGAGAGAGAGAGAGAGAGAGAGAGAGAGAGAGAGAGAGAGAGGCAAATTACTCTTCGACGGTATGTGAGTCTGCAGGTCGATGGGGCTCACTGGAGCACAGAAGAAACCGTAAGGAACTAACTGCTTTAGGGAACTGTTCGAACGAGATTTTTTTGTGTATATTTTTTTTTCGTAATGATTTGCTCATTTTGTCGTATTCTTGCTTGTTTTATGATTGATGAAAGTAAGTGTGCCGATTGAAGTGTTTTCATCTTTTACATTTTCTGTAGTTCTGTAATTACTGGCAATATGAGGGGGCAACAATAGCTATGAAAATAATGTCATTAATTATATAAGAGTTACGACGGGAAAGGAAAAGGATTAAGGAGAAATGCAAATAGATTAAACAGACACTTGATAAATAAAACGCTACGTCACACACACACATATAGATGCAAAAGTATATATATGTGAATATATATATATATATATATATATATATATATATATATATATATATATATATATATATATAAATATATATATATATAATTCATATATATATATACATTATCAATCATTTTGTCCCAAATTAATTTTTGGTCGAACCAAAAATTAATATAGGCCTATACATATACACATATATAATTATATATATATATATATATATATATATATATATATATATATATATATATATATATATATATATAAAAATTTACTTATCAATACATTTGTCCCAAATTAATTTTTGGTCGAACCAAAACTTCAAAGTATGAACAAAAGAAAACTGAAAACTATCCAAAATACACAGACTGCCCTACAGTCTTTCCCCAACTTTCTGAAGCTCACCAGCGTGAAATGGGCGTTTTATCAAATAAACACATCAAAATCAATGGGGTTTTAAAAGTTAATGACGGGGAGCTGAAATCTTGATGAGGAAATGGGGTTAGTGAGCAGGTTGCCCAAGCAGAAAATTGGTCACGATTCTAAAAAAGGGAGATGTCTTTTCATCTCCATTTAAGAGAAGAAGAAGAAGAAGAAGAAGAAGAAGAAGAAGAAGAAGAAGAAGAAGAAGAAGAAGAAGAAGAAGGGTAAACAGTAACGCTGAACTGGAGTAAAATAAGTGACTAAGCAATAATGTGTCCTGAAGGGAATACGAAATGAAGATTATTTCATATTTAAAACTGTAAAATATATGCACAGTAATTATAGTTACATGTTCGCTGTAACACTTGAAATTAAGCAACGTTTGGAGCCGTCAATGTTAAGATGGGTCATTGAAGAGATATGCCAGATGCTTTCACAACAAAAGACCCCAGGAGCATCCGTGGAAGTGTGGAGATGGGGCTTGTTACCTCATCCCTGAAAAATAGCTTAGAAGAAAAAGTGGTGACATGCCATCTTCTGGTGGGACCCAAACACATATAACTGAATAAACTATCTTTCCTGAAATGAAGTATCTTTCCCTGTTAATGTTTTTACTGCTGTGCTTTGGGTTGAATCTATGCCTGGCTTGGTTTGGAAAATATGAAAGGGTGGGGTGCTTGGTGATTCGAATGCAAAAGTAGATGACAGAGAAAAAGAGGGCATTGTCGGTTGGAATGGAATTACTGAACTTTATTCGGACAGAGACTGATTGTTTACACTGTATGGCTTCTCAAGACGAATATTCATATGCTTACTTACGAATAGGAAAATACCAGAGAAAAGTTTGCCTTATAATGTGTTAGCGCAAGACAGATGAAAAAGCAAGTCGATGGCTGAAATGGTAAGAGGGGTGGCTGGAGGTATATCTGATCATTAATTGGGTGCAGAAACTCTTGAGAGAAATGGAAATCGTTTGCAAGAGAAGAGAGCCAGAGAGTAAATCTCAGCTACGGTAAGCTCATGCAGATCATTGGAAAACAGAAAGATGGAGAGATGGACGGAAGACGGAAGAATGAAAGCAATTGATTCGACTGGGTATTATAGAGTAAATATAAACGATGATGGTAGAATACCAGAAGAGGTAAATCACAGAATAAGTGAAGCAAGGAAGGCAGCAAGGTCTGTGCAAAAGACTAGGAAGAGACTTGTGTCTATGGATGCCAAGGCTGGAATGTTTGACGGGACTGTTGAGCAACTTTTCTTTACGGAAGTGAAGTTTGAATGCTGAAAGAAAAATTTGACGCAGTTGAGATGAATGGTTTACGCTGTGCATGGACGTACGAGGAGTTGAAAGTGTGACAACTGTGGAGTTACGCAAGAGTGGTAAAAGGCTTCAGTACTTGAAAGGATGGATCAAAGGGTTTTTGAGATGGTTCATTCATGTGGAAAGAATCAAGGGCGATAGGATGGCGAACATTGTACATAATTCGGAAGTGTTAGGAGGAAAGAGGAAAGGAAGAGCGAGAAATGGAGTGAAAGAGACAATTGAAAGAAAAGCCTTCATATTAAATTAGTATAGGATTTTGTTTAAGACAGAGGCGACTGTCACAATTTATTTAAGGGAATATAATGCCCTACTGTTGAGCATTATATTCAGTTATATGAATCTGATAATGCTGTTGATGTTTTTTGCTCAAGAAAGCCTTAATCCAAGAAGTATAGTAGTGTCTTTAAGAAAGAAATGGTTGGCGTAATGAGTGTAGGGGAGTATAATGCGGTGCTGATGATCATTCTATATAGGTATGAGAATCTGCTAATGTTGCTGAAGTTTTTCGCATTGCAGGTTCATCCACGATTCGACAGTTTAAGTATGACTGCACCAGTGATTAGACCCTTCTTTCTTCGAACTCCGGCGCCGTCACAGGGCAGCAACTATTAACAATAAAACTTTCTCTGGCTAACGATCTCTATCGCGGTCCTGACAATCGTATTACATTGGAGTGGAAGCCACAGGACCAAATACAAACAAGCTCAATTTAATAAGACAAATAATAAACTGATACGTATATTTTACATACAGAGGCAGAGAAAATGAAACAAATTGTTTAAGCAACGTGAAAGACTAAACGTGTTTTTTGGTTAAAAATATCTTCGTTTCACTTAGTGAAGACGAATGACTTCGATTGGGATGTGTTTTTGGTTATAAAATTTTTTTGTATTTCACTCAGTGAAAAAAAAAAAACAAAATGCGATGTGTTTTTGGTTAAAAAATATCTTAATTTCACCAAGTGAAGAGGAATGAATTCCACTGTGATAAGACAATCAAAAAAAAAATCAGCTAAAGCTCCTTAACACTGAAAACGGAAAACCTATAAAACTCTAACTTAGCTGTACAGACGGTGCTATTCCACGTACAGAAATGCTTCGACCAACGTTACTGCTCTTGAATGAAGCTATATTCTGAGGTGTGTCGAAATTTACCAGGGGTGGGGGATGGCCACCGGAAATACAATGAAAAACGCCTTATATTTTTGCCTTTATGACATGGCAGATTAAAGGGAACGAACAACAAGGGGCCAAAATCCTTCGGTCATCGCGAAATTGGGGGTTTTACTTTCACCTCTTTTCGTATTTTTTTTTTTATTATTATTCTTCAATTCGCCTTCTCTTATCTCTCCATAAAGTGTTTTACTACTATTTTTTTTTTTTGTTGGAGGCATTTCCAAAGTTCTTCGTTTTTCCATTATTTTTCATATCTTCACTAGTTGCCAAAATACAACTGTGTGAAACGACAGAAAAAGAAAAAAAAAAGTCCCAAAATGTGTACACAACAATGAATCACTTTTGGATGATTTGTTGCCGAATTTGTGGTAACATGAATAGACTGTTGTCATATATATATATATATATATATATATATATATATATATATATATATATATATATATATATATATATATAACATATATATATATACATATATATATTTATGAACACACATATATATATACATATATATATTTATAAATATATATTTATATATATTATATATTTATATTTATATATATTATATATATACATATTCATACATATATGTATATATATATGTGTATATATATATGTATATATATATATTATATACGGTATATACAGTGAACTATACTATACCGTATATATACAAATAAAGTGAATATTATTAGTCAAGAAAACCGACCTTCACAGAAGAGCAAGATCACTGAGATAAACTGATTATTCTTTCTCATAATCTGACAGTAATTCTCGCTTCAAGGTCAATTTCACAGATGATTTTAAATTTATTTGTTATTACATAACCTAATGATGACGAGTTCAAGACATCCCGTCAGTCATGCGTATATGAACAGTACGCTTCTCTTACACACACACACACACACACACACACACACACACACACACACACACACACACACACACACACACACACACACATATATATATATATATATATATATATATGTATATAAATATATATATAATATATATAAATATATATAATATATATAAATATATATATATATATATATATATATATATATAAATATATATATATTATATATATATATATATATATATATATATTATATATATAAATATATATATATATATATATATATATATATATATATATATATATATATATATATATATATATATATATATATATATATATATATATATATATATATATATATCCACACCCACACACATAAATCTATGTGGATGGCATTTACATAGCAGTGATTGATCACTAGTTTTGTACAATCATCTGACTGATTCGTGTAGTTGAAACTAATATGATTTTTCGTACTCATGTTACAGACACACATTTCCGTCAGAAACTTCGAAGAAAAGCTTTGGTTTCTCAAAGAGAACAGTATAAGGGGCCGTCACCTTTTCCTGGTCAAAATCGTATTTCGTCCATTTTTCGTGTTTCGTCTTTTATTTGTATTTCGCCCATTTTCCGTATTTTGTCCATTTTTTCGCATTCCGTCCATTATTCGTATTTCGTCCATTATTCGTAATGTCGTCCATTATTCGTATGTCGTCTATTATTCGTATTTCGTCCATTTTTCGTATTTTGTCTGTTTTTTCGCATTCCGTCCATTATTGGTATTTCGTTCCTTATTCGTATTTCGTCCATTATTCGTATGTCGTCCATTATTCGTACGTCGTACATTATTCGTATTTCGTCCATTTATCGTAGTTTGTTTTTTCGCATTTCGTCCATTTTTCACGCTCCGGGTCACTATCATTATAAGCGCCTTTCTCGGACCCCATTGACGACACTCATGGCACGTACAAGACTTAATGGTAAAAAGGCCTGTCTTAATGTATATGCTGTAGCTACATTTCCCACGGGGGATTGTGTTCCACTTTTTGAATTTCATTTTTGTGCAAAAGGAAAAATTTGATCTTTCTTATGAAATAAGTTGAGACTTGCAACATGTTGCAGCTTATTTCATGAGCACTACGCAAAGACTACAAAACTAGAAGGAAAAGGGTGTTTTGGAGATTTTTTTTATTAAGTGGACCAGTGTCATCGTTGCTTCACAGTGCCCATACACACACATAGTATTCATATATATATATATATATATATATATATATAATATAATGTATATATATTTATATATATATTATATATATATATATATATATATATATATATATATATATATATATATATATATATATATATATATATATATATATACTATATATATATGATGGGGACGGTGTACGTCCGTTCCGATGTGTTACCCGTTCAGCAAAGATCGTATGATTTATGCACGTCATTAGCCCAAGCCTAGAATGCACCGTTTCCCAAGAGCCAATATTTTCTCGAAAGGAATTCCCACGTCCCTCCCAGTGTCTCCGAATCCAATCCCGAATCTTGTAAATCTTCCAGTCAGCCAAATGAGGGAAAGCAACGCATGAGTGAGAACGGATCCGATGGACCTCGACCACAATGCACTTACTGTTAACAAAGACGAGTTTTTTTTTTTTTTTTTACATTTTGTTCTGCTTAAAATTGTGCAAATATTTACGCTAATATACTCAGTGTAGAATTTCTCGGTATTAAGAATTTAAACTTTTCTGACCGTCTCAGTAAGTTGAGACTTTACTTAGTGATTCTGAGAATTATAGCGAAGAGTTTTGGGAATAAAATATTAATTTCATAATATTCATTTGATTATACTCTACTTTCTTTTCTAACAGTTATAATGATCGTACGCTGAATGCAATATATTGTCGGTCATTTCTGAATAGTAATCTTATACAATAATCTTATTCATCGTTCACCTTTGTTATTTAAATTTTTTATTGATATTTAATAGTTATGAAATCTATAAATGACTGCATTCCGATGCTCACTTTTTTTCAACCGTCCTATGAGTTACTATATTCTTTATTTCGTCTTTTTAAGTTTAGTTTTTATTTATTTTTTAATTGTTTAGTTACAAAAACGAACTTATCCTTATTGACTCTTATATAGTAATTTATAATGAATACTTTTCCTTTGGTGAATATGGTCGTTCAAATCTGTATATCACTGAGTTTTTTTAAGCTAAGAATTTTTTAATATTTTTGCGAGGCAATTTTTTTTTTTACCGTAAGAGATCTAAGACTTTATTTTTATGATTCTGAAGCTATTCCCCCTTAATAATTGTATTTTACGTGTAAATATCCGAGACATCTTTATCTTTGTCAGTTACGAATTTTTTAAAGATATATTCACGTTCTCGCACCTTAAAACTGAGGCCAAAAAAAAAAAGTTGATGTGCAACGCTTTTTTTTTTTATGAAAATGACACTTCACATAAAAAATGAGAATGACACTTCACATAATAAAATGGACCAGTGTTTGATGAAACGCATAATAAGATGGACCAGTATTTGATGAAATATAAAAAATGGACCAGTGTTTGATGAAACACAATAAAATAGACCAGTGTTTGATGAAACGCATAATAAAATGGACCAGTGTTTGATGAAACACAATAAAATAGACCAGTGTTTGATGAAACGCATAATAAAATGGACCAGTGTTTGATGAAACACAATAAAATAGACCAGTGTTTGATGAAACGCATAATAAAATGGACCAGTGTTTGATGAAACTTTACATTTTCGTTTTGGAAAATTAGGGGTATTTATGTTTAATAAAGGTCTATTAATAGCCATTAGTGAAAAGGCAAATATATCTTTTCAATTACGTTTATTATTAGAGATTAATTGAATTTAATACAGAATTTAGGCCAAAGGCAAAGCACTGGGACCTATGAGGTCATTCAGCTCTGAAACGGAAATTGACAGCAAAAGGTTTGAAAGGTGTAACAGGAGGAAAACCTCGCAGTTGCACAATGAATCAATTGTTATGAGAGGGTTGAAAGTAAGATGGAAGAAAGAGAATATGAAAGGAGGTAGAGTTAAAGGAACGACAGGGGTTGCAGCCAGGGACCGACGGCACGCTGCA
>NC_089767.1:30732008-30737008 GCF_040412425.1 Macrobrachium rosenbergii
GCAATACTTTGGATCTACTAATTATTATTATTATTATTATTATTATTATTATTATTATTATTATTATTATTATTATTATTATTATTATTATTAACCAGTTTATAAATAAGTATAAGTCAATTACCGTGAGATATATTACGAATATTTTTAAAGTTGGCTTTATTCTTTATTTTTCATGAAATAATAAAACACTGGTTAAGCATATTTTTATTAATTATCGATTGAATTTCTTTCTTTTGTAAAAATAAGCCATACTTTCCCCCATTTCACAATAGATAAAAAAATATCTTCAACTTAAATATATTTATGATCATTAAGAGCAATAAAGGTGTAAATCTAATATATGATAAGTACGACCATGATGCTATGACTGTTGTTTCAACTTTACCCAATTCTGTAATTCTCTTTCTCTCTCTCTCTCTCTCTCTCTCTCTCTCTCTCTCTCTCTCTCTCTCTCTCTCTCTCTCTCTCTCTCACTGGTGTCACTTTACCATGGTTTGGATTAGCCACGAAAGCTGTACCCTTGCAGGAGTTGTGTGTGTGTGTGTGTGCGTGTGTATGTGTATGTATGTGTGTGTATCTCACCATGCCATAACTCTTGTTTGACCAGTGAGAGAGAAAGGGAGGCCTACTGTGGCATACCCAAAGGGCGCAAAGGACCAAGGGCACTCGGAACTCCCCCCGCCCATCCGAGCCCCTTCCTTCCAACCCATCCTGCGCCATCTATCCTCTTATCAGTCACTTTTATCCTGGGCTGGAAGGACCCTTTGACGGTGTGGGAAGAGAAGTGGTACTGGCGGTGGAGGAGGACTTGTTCAGGGAAGAGAGAGAGAGAGAGAGAGAGAGAGAGAGAGAGAGAGAGAGAGAGAGAGAGAGAGAGAGAGAAGGCTATAGGGTGACTGAAATCTGGAGAGAGAGAGAGAGAGAGAGAGAGAGAGAGAGAGAGAGAGAGAGAGAGAGAGAGAGAGAGAGAGAGAGAGGGGACTGAAATTTGGGAGAGAGAGAGAGAGAGAGAGAGAGAGAGAGAGAGAGAGAGAGAGAGAGAGAGAGAGGGCTATATGACTGAAATTTAAAGACTGAGAGAGAGAGAGAGAGAGAGAGAGAGAGAGAGAGAGAGAGAGAGAGAGAGAGAGAGAGAGGGCTATAAGGGGACTGAAATTTAAAGGAGAGAGAGAGAGAGAGAGAGAGAGAGAGAGAGAGAGAGAGAGAGAGAGAGAGAGAGAGGTGGGGTTACGAGATAGTTGAAATCTGGTTCTGAGAAAGGGGTGTAGGGGCAGCTTTTCATACGCAAGTGAAAGGAAACTTAAGGACAAAAGGGATTCCTGAGGAGGCGAAGACGTGGGAGAAAGGGCGGCTGCTGCGTGGACTGGAATCCTGTACATGGCAGAAAATGGTGTAATGAAGAAGGACCTAGGACGCGTAATGAAGAAGGACCTGGTACTAATCACGTCATGTTTTCAGGGGTTTGTGAGTAATAGAACATTAGAAATAATAATAATAATAATAATAATAATAATAATAATAATAATAAGAAGAAGAAGAATAATAAGAAGAAGAAGAATAAGAAGAAGAACATTAGAAATAATAATAATAATAATAATAATAATAATAATAATAATAATAATAATAATAATAATAATAAGAAGAAGAAGAAGAAGAAGAAGAAGAAGAAGAAGAAGAAGAACATTAGAAAATAATAATAATAATAATAATAATAATAATAATAATAATAATAATAATAATAATAATAATAATAAGAAGAAGAAGAAGAAGAAGAAGAAGAAGAAGAACACATATTGGAATCACTCCGCCCAATGGGAAAAGGCGTATAAGTACTTTGCAATGCTAACACCAAGAAGAGAGAGAGAGAGAGAGAGAGAGAGAGAGAGAGAGAGAGAGAGAGAGAGAGAGAGATTTTCACAATTTAAAGGGAAATCCGGCATTCGAGAAAATAAGTGGCCATGGCGCGGCAGTTTTTACGACAGCTGTGTCTACCTATCATATGATACGCAATGCTTACAAGCCTTTATTCTCAGTTTCAAAATATTAAGATGAAACTTTCTCCTCTCTTTAAAGGGCAATACACTTGAACGTTTGATTTTACATATATATAAACATAAATATATATCTCTATCTATCTATCTATCTATCTCATCTATACAATATCAAATATATATATACATATATATATATATATATATATATATATATATATATATATATATATATATATATATATATATACATTAACCTACAAACGTCCTTTGATATCCAATTCGTTCTACCTCGGAAATAATATATTTTCATATATGTTACCCGAATGGAAATTTTTTAGTTGATAATAAGTTCGTCGTCTCGTGGGCTCGAACCACGGAAGACAAGAACTCAGGACTACAGTGACGCCTTAAACGACACGGCCATCAAGGGATATTAAAGGACGTTTGTAGCTTGATGCTTGTGTATGAATCACGGTGATGGGATAAAATTCATTCATATATATACATATATATATATATATATATATATATATATATATATATATATATATATATATATATATATATATATATATATATATATATATTATATATATATATATATTTATATGTATATATATATATATATATATATATATATATATATATATATATATATATATATATATATATTTTTAGTATATAGTGACACAAGAGAATTAAGCAAATTGTCGATGGAAAATGAAATGCTACGTGTTAATCAAGTGTCCTGAACAAGGTGATTAAACAGTTCTAAAATTCTTCAGATACCTTTCTCTGTTCTGGGTTTTCTGGATAATAATATTAAGATAATAAACAAATGATTGGTTTTTCGTAGCAACAGGAGCCTCTTTAACAGCCAGCAGGGCACCATTGCTCCTTCTGGCTTGGAATGAAGTTCTCATGCGGCCTGTCAGTTATTAGAATCTTGACTGACACAGAAATGGAATGGAATATAATATTTAGGCCAAAGTCCAAACACTGCGACTTATGAGGTCATTCAGCTGAAAGGAAAATTGATAGTAATAAGGCTTTAAAGGTGAATCAGTAACACCATGAAATAATTGTTAGGAGAGGGTAGAGAGAAAGATGGAAGAAAGAGAATATGGACGGAGGAGGTACAGTAAAAGGAATGAAAGTGGTTGCAGTTAGGGGCCGATGGGACGCTGCAAAAAACCTAAAGTAATGCCTACAGTGCACCGCGTGAGGTGCACTGACGGCAATAACCCTTTAAGGAGGGATATTCCTCGTTATAATCTATAATTGGTACAAAATATGCCATCACAAGTGTCTTAAGCCTGCGCGACCTGTCTTACAAAAAACCTGCAGTGCGCAACACATTCTTAAACCTTCTTGGTCATGTTGGTTGTTCAAAATGCAGAGGTCCACGTCAGGCCTTTTATTCTCTTCAACACCTTACCACACTTACGGACTGCCTTAAGGCAATGGCCCGTGCAGGCACACAAAAACAGCTTCATGTAAACCATCCGCCAACACCTTCTTACGGTACTTGACTAGGCCTTAAGACCAATCTGTACATCTGGTATAACCGTCATTAGCATTTTCCATTTGGCGTTACTCTGATTGCTATCTCTCTCTCTCTCTCTCTCTCTCTCTCTCTCTCTCTCTCTCTCTCTCTCTCACACACACACACACACACACACACACACACACAACCACATAAAATCTGCAATCGCATACAATTTTCTCATAAATCGTTTTGCCCATATATATAACACACACACACACATATACATATATGTGTGTGTGCGTATGAATATATATTTATGTATGTATGTTTTGCAATGTTCTTTATGTATGTGTTTATTTTATATATGCACATTCACTCAAAAACAACACACACTCACGAGTGCGTGTTATGTTTTGAGTGAAGGTGCTTCAGTAAAACAAACACTATGCGTAAAACACACTTTATAGTAATAAATTCATACATACATACATATACGTACACACATTCACACATACAAACAGAATACGGGGGATAATCGCTTGCGCACGCGAAAACTGTGTCTGGTACTTAAAAGCAAAAGAGCAATTAAAGCACATAACGCACAAGGAAAGCACAAGCACACAAAAACACCGCAATTCCTCGTCAGGGGCATATGGTCAGTACTACCCTAGAGGCAGCCACCCGGTATCGCATTACAGTTGCTATTTAAAATCACCGCATAACTGTTTTTGCGTATCTAAGGCGATAAGTAACCAGAGAGAGAGAGAGAGAGAGAGAGAGAGAGAGAGAGAGAGAGAGAGAGAGATGGTGTAGTATTTCCAGATGGTTTCAACCGTTATGCTAATACTACAGTAATGGAGACATGTGGGCCTGTATTTAAAGCAATGCTACTGGAGGCGTTTATTTAAAAAAAAATGGACTGGCTCTCACATAAACATGGTTAG
Organism: Macrobrachium rosenbergii; assembly: GCF_040412425.1. Classification (NCBI taxonomy): domain Eukaryota; kingdom Metazoa; phylum Arthropoda; class Malacostraca; order Decapoda; family Palaemonidae; genus Macrobrachium; species Macrobrachium rosenbergii. The sequence continues at coordinate 30,736,439 of NC_089767.1, forward strand.
CGACAGCATTGACGGGAAATAAGCATAAAAATGTAGAGCTTATTAAATAATAACAAATGATAACCGAAGTCATAGAATTAATAAGATCGTATTTCTTGTTCTATTAGAATTTGTCTAGTCATGTAAATTAAAATACAAAGTTGATAACTCAAGTCCAAAAATGTTGAAAACAAACGTGACTTTATTGCTTATCAAAACATAAGCATGTACACATACATGACAACTAGAAAATAGTCAAGAAATGGGCATGGGGCTAGCAACTTCATCCTCCATGAGGACTTGCTAGGAACCGGGAGGGTCTATTCTTCTCACGCAATCCCTTCTAAAGTATAGAGGGCTATGGAATATATATACATATATATATATATATACATATAAACACATACATGTAAGTATATATATACATACATCCATTAATATATATATATATATATATATATATATATATATATATATATATATATATATATATATATATATATATATATATATATATATATATATATATATATAGGTGTATATATAGAGCAGGTGTATGACACACACACACACACACACACACACACACAA
>NC_089767.1:30742008-30747008 GCF_040412425.1 Macrobrachium rosenbergii
TTCATAAAGAAATTAACGAGTGTTTAGTATTAAACAGGACAGCGTAGCTGAATGAAACCTTGACTTTTAGACTGATTACGATAAATTTTGACTTAAGCAATAAGTAAACAATAGGAGGCGATATTTTGGGAAGTATATAAAAAATGTTGCCTTTAAAAGTAAGTAAATGAATAAAAAGGGTGTTTGTCTTCGCTCTAGAAAGAGCGCAAACTGAATATATATATATATATATATATATATATATATATATATATATATATATATATATATATATATATATATATATATATATATATCTATATTTATATGTGTACATATATATATATATATATATATATATATATATATATATATATATATATATATATATATATATATATATATATATATATATATATATATATATATATATATATATATATATATAAATAGTAAATATATACAGTATATATATATATATATATATATATATATATATATATATATATATATATATATATTTTAGGCTATATTCATAAATCAATAAATGAACAACCTAACCAAATGTCAAAGGCCCATGACCATGATAGCACTGTTTACGTTTCACTGGTATCAATAGAATGAGCCCAAAAAGTACACAAACAATGGAGAGGCTTACCGTCAAAACTTTCACGGGATCACTATTCCAGGTGGCGTTGAAATCTTCCTCACCGTCTATCTGTTAACAGATCAAAACAAGAGCATGACAGATGGTGGACCTTGAATCTTCCCAGTAGTTCCCTCCCACCCCCACCCCTTCTACTCTCCTTGTACTTTTCTCCTTAAAGATTCTTCGTCTTAATTACCTTCTGGTGTTTACGTTTTCACAGGAACGAGAAAAATAGATTGTTATACATGCTCATGAAATATTGAGATGCCAAGTTTTTCCAATTGTCTATAATTTTTTTTTCCTTGTAATTATTCTTCATATACTCAGTCCTTTCTCTTTGAAAATGTGATGAATCTATTACAAGTCCCGGTAATATTAAAGCAAAGATGAAATTCATGCAAATATTATATGAGAAATTTTCTAATACGCTGTGACTTCCAACAATTGCAACAGCTAAATCTTCAACTACAAAAACGGAATGATTTTAATACGCACATTGTTTTCTAAATGCAAACAAGTAAAAAATGCGCCGAAATTCCTTCAGCGCAATTGAGTTTCCTGTACAGCGTATAATCAAGGCCAACGAAAATAGATCTATCTTTCTGAGGTCTCGGTATAATGCTGTATGATCCGCGGCCCATGAATCTTTAACCACGGCCCGGTGGTGGCCTGTCCTATATCGTTGCCAGACGCACCATTATGGCTAAATTTAACCTTAAATGAAATAAAAACTACTGAGGCTAGAGGGCTGCAATTTGGTATAACTGGTGATTGGAGGGTGGATGATCAACTTAGCAATTTGCAGCCCTCTAATCTCAGTAGTTTTTAAGATCTGAGGGCGGACAGAAAAAGTGCGGACGGACAGATATAGCCGGCACAATAGTTTTCTTTTACAGAAAACAAAAAAGAACTTTGAAAAAAAAAAAATACAAGGTATGAGTGCGTAAGCGTGCACGACCACAGGCAAAGACCACAATTTGTATGATGCATGTTTACATTAAAAATATTTTTGCTTACTCATGGCTTCCTTTGATATTCCCGCAGACTTTCTATCCTTATACCACGGTATTTCACCCCTTATAATAATCATATTCATCCTTCACCTTGAACCTCTTCTTCCATTACAATATTCTTCTCTTATTCCACCCATCCCTTTATCACGATACTCTCTATTGTCAGAGTATCTTCCTTTAATTTCTGTTTACCAAAATACTATCTTTTATCACTAGTGGAATGCTCTTCCATTCCCTTGACCTCCGCTTATCTCATTCCCCTCCTTTATGACGTCAAATCACATTTTTCATATTTCTCATATACCACTACACCCTACCTTTGCTAGAAATCCCAATTCGTTAAAATTCTCTCTCTACAACATCACTTCAGAACGCATCCTCTCCATCACAATACTAAGTTATTTTATGACAAAGCGGTTTAGCTGACACAACCTTCAAATAACCTGAGTATGTCACAATAATATTCATATATGCCTTAAGGAACGGCGTGATGCAATGGTACATGTATCTTGACTATTTAATTTCCAGGAGAAGCACTGTCACTGTTGCACATAATGTCTTCTTTTAATTCTACTCGAAAAGGCTGAAATCTGAGATGCAATCCTCAGCGCAATGTGAGACGTTGCAAAACGATGGTGGTAACTTGGTGTATGTTCGTTTGTTTGTGCCTAGTAACAGCTTTTACATGAAGCATCTGTACTGAAGATACGTACGAACTCGATGAATTTTCTAAGCTTGTGTTCTATTCTGCCTTCAAATGACTTCACTCAAACGTTCATTCTAAATAATATTGAAATTTAAGCATGACTGTAAAGGCACAATACTTTTCACTGTTTATTTTCCCAATGTAAATAATATTGAAAATTAAGCATATCGTGTCTTTGTAAGACAATAATTTTCACTTTATTTTTCAAAAACGAAAAACATTATCCTATTGCAATCTTAATTGAAAACAGACAGAAGTGGTAAACTATACTAAATATATACCTTTGAATAGACTATAAACTACACTAAATATACTTTTAAAAAGGTAAAGTGTTCAATGATGCCACTCTAATTAAATTAGGTAAATATAATGAAAGCACTACTGAAATAAGAAAGGACAGTTTACATAGGCAATTTAATGAAAATATTTTTAAATTACTACCAGAAATGGTAGAAACTACAACAAAACTTCAAGTGGTAAAACTCATAAAAGTCCCTAAAAAATATAAAAAAAATAAAGAGGAGAAAACGATGAGATTACGCTGAAATAAATACTCTGAACTCACTAACGATAACTAATCATAAGAGCAAACTAGTAAAAAATGCGCCTAAGTTTCTTCTGCGCAATCGAGTTTTCTGTACAGCGTTTAATCAAAGCCCCGAAAATAGATCTACCTTTCGGTGGTCTCGGTATAATGCTGTATGAGCCGCGGCCCATGAAACTTTAACCACAGCCTGGTGGTGGCCTGCCTATATCGTTGCCAGACGCACCATTATGGCTATCTTTAACCTTAAATAAAATAAAAACTACTGAGGCTAGAGGGCTGCAATTTGGTATGTTTGATGATTGGAGGGTGGATGATCAACATACCAATTTGCAGCCCTCTAGCCTCAGTAATTTTCAAGATATGAGGGCGGACAGAAAAAGTGCGGACGGACAGACAAAGCCATCTCAATAGTTTTCTTTTCAGAAAACTAAAAATGAAAAACGAAATAACAAAAGAACTAACGGAAACTTGTAAGACAAATCTGGAAAGAATTCAGGAGAGATTTTACTCCTCAAACAAAGTCTCAAACTCCCGGAATCACTTCCTCAAAAAATTAAAAATTAACATAAAGGGAAAGCTAAAGAAAACCACGAAAACGTCCTGAAATAAATTCCCAAGACATAATGGGGACCCGAAATGAGAAACATTACTTCAATGCCTCAAACCCAATGAACGCCGTGCAAAGGCTTTTCCTGTCAGGCGTTGAACGAAGAGAAAGCCTCTTCCGACAGGCAATCTATTTCGAAAAGAAGAAGAAGAAGAAGAAGAAGAAGAAGAAGAAGAAGAAGAAGAAGAAGAAGAAGAAGAAGAAGAAAATCTTAACCTGAACGCTTTCTATTCACCAATATCAACCATTCCTTGAACGCATTCATCCCCAAGAAGGCATTTCAAGCGCGTGTCGAACTAAAAGTTCGCTTTCTCGCTTTCCTTTCGCGTGCCCGCGTGGAAAAACTTTCGTTCTTTGAAGTATTTTCGTTGTACATACGCATTAGTTAACAATACGCGCACACTTAACATGTAATTTCTGTATCCTGTCTTAAACTGAGAGGCGGGACTCTTGCTTCCTACGTGGTTAAGCTACGGGGGCTGCTTTTTACAGGATCTCCCTTTTCTCTTTCATCCATCTGGTCTGCTGACATGGTGTCCGGTCGGTAGTCCCCCCTGCCGTCATGTATATCTATACAAATAATACACACACATATATATACATATATATATATATATATATATATATATATATATATATATATATATATATATATATATATATATATATATATATATCACAATTACAGATACATAAATAGAGTTCAAATTAATAAATGCACGACAATGAATGAAAACAACACTCAATAAAAAGCAGAAAAAGTTTATATATATATATATATATATATATATATATATATATAATATATATATATATATATATATATATATATATATATATATATATATATATATATATATATATTATTTGTGTTAATTTTCATCAGTGCAAAGACAATAGCAACTAATAAGTGAACTCCCATTAATCTCGACGGTGACCGCAAATCACTTCTGATCGAGAAAGTGGAGAAACACCCTATATTTGCCTAAGACTGAGGAACCTGTAATTAACGTCTATACATTAAAATCATAGCATTGTAATTTGCGGTTCATGCTGCTATTTTAAGCAGCAGGCAGGTTTCGAACGTGGCTGCGTTCGTCTGCCACCAAGAGCCGAGTTTTTTTTTTAGTTTTCTGTAAAAGAAAACTATTGTGCCGGCTTTGTCTGTCCGTCCGCTATTTATTCTGTCCGCACTTTTTTTCTCCGTGCTCAGATCTTAAAAACTACTGAGGCTAGAAGGCTGCAAATTGGTATGTTAATCACCCACCCTCCAATCATCAAACATACCAAATTGCAGCCCTCTAGCCTCAGTAGTCTTTTTTTTTTTATTTTATTTATGGTTAAAGTTAGCCATAATGGTGCGTCTGGCAACGATATAGGACAGGTCACCCACCAGGCCTTGGTTAAAGTTTCATGGGCCGCGGCTCATACAGCATTATACCGAGACCACCGAAAGATTCTTTTCTTCGGCGCATTTTTTACTTGTTAATACGAAAACA
>NC_089767.1:30752008-30754508 GCF_040412425.1 Macrobrachium rosenbergii
TACATCGCTTTCACGAGACATCGGTGGTAGATGATAGCAAAATGGCGCATGCGTGCTTTGCATAAGGCTGAATATGCATGCACATACCTCCGTGCACAAACAACATTCTTGCATACGTGTGGTACGTATTGGAAGTTAGGAAAGTAATAAAGGGCTTCCTGTCTTCCAAGTTTATTCTTTTATGCTTATTTTCTTTTTCGTTCTGCTGTTTGTCTAGTTCTAAACTGCTGACTAACCATCTCTTCAAGCCAATAACAATCATTACTGATTCAGCAGTAAGAGGGTGAACGCAGCAGTAACTGCTGTCCTGTTTTCCTGAGAAGCCATCCCTTCTTTGCATTGTTGAGAGAAAATAGTCCGTTCTATCTATGGAATTGCATTTATTCATCTATGCTTTCTCGTCAATTCGTGCGTCTTTCCACATTACCTCTATTCTTTGCGTTGTTGAGAGAAAATCGTCAGTTCTAGCAATGCAACTGCATCTATATATCTATAGTTTCTTGTCAATTCGTGCATCTTCCCATGGTACCTCTCTTAATCAATCTGTTCATTCGTATACATCAATTTTCCTCTAAAAATGTACATCTGATTAAGTGATTACTTTTGAGATCCTACCTCTGTCTCTATATATTTAATATCTATTCCTAAATCTTTTCACCTTGTACGTAGGTGTGCCCGGCAGAACGAACTTGCCTAAATCCACTACTGCAATTCAGCAGAGGTCATGCTTAATGGTGCACGGACACACACACACACACAGACACACACACACACATACTAGGTGGTTCTCCCAAGGAACTCGGCCTAACCTTTGCGGTAAACCGATCTCTTATTTTGGGGGGTGTTACCCTTCATTAAATTCGGCCTTTTTCTTCTTCTTCTTCTTTCAGTTTTCGTCTGGCTTCAGATGGGAATCGGGTAATGCACCTCTTGTACAGTACGGGATGGATTTGATACACAAGTACCATACAAGTCGTCAAATAAATAGGCAGTTGAAAAACGATTCGGTGGAATAGGCTGTAACTGCAAAAGGGGCAAAGAACAATGAAGTATAAATAAATATATACATGCATATGCACACATACATGCATATACATATATACATATGTATATATATATGCACAAACATATAAGCATACACACACACATATATATATATATATATATATATATATATATATATATATATATATATATATATATATATATATATATATATATATATATATATATATAGAGAGAGAGAGAGAGAGAGAGAGAGAGAGAGAGAGAGAGAGAGAGAGAGAGAGAGAGAGAAATCTGGCACAGCAATCAGAAGAAAACTACAGTGTTATGAGAATACCCATCGGAAAAACAATAGGAAGACGCAGATAAAAGTAAAAATGAGAAGAAACTGAGAACCAAAAATAGGAATCGACAAAAAAAAAAAGAAATTTTCAGTCGTCGGAAAGAAGTGAGGTGGACGAAGAAATCTATAAATAAACAGAGAGGAATAATACATACAAAACAAACTAAATACTTTCTCCATGAAGACAGTAATGAATTTCATGAAAAAATTATAAACTTCATATCTTTCGAAAATCTAGTTATTCTTCAATCTCACTCCCCCCCTTTTCGTTTCATTCTTTTTCTAAGTAATAGTGTCAGGTATCCAGTTCTGTGCGTCTTTGCAGATAATAAAATTATAAACATAAGACATACTCAGAATCACACACGTATAGCAATACATAAATACACAAATATACTGTGAACACCTGCTTGAAATAATCTGATATCTGAGAATATAGATCTAAGGAGAGAGAGAGAGAGAGAGAGAGAGAGAGAGAGAGAGAGAGAGAGAGAACAAACTCAGAATCACACACATATAGCAATACATAAATGTACAAATAATATACTGTACACAACTCCTTGAAATAATCAGGAAATATCTAAGAGTATATATCTAAGGAGGAGAGAGAGAGAGAGAGAGAGAGAGAGAGAGAATCACACACACATATAGAATACATAAATACACAAATATACTGTGAACACCTGCATAAATACACAAATAATCTGATATCTGAGAATATGATCTAATGAGAATATAGATCTGAGAAGAGAGAGAGAGAGAGAGAGAGAGAGAGAGAGAGAGAGAGAGAGAGAGAGAGAGAGAGAGAGAGAGAGCACATTTTCCACGCATCACCACCAAGTGGTCAACCACTTCGAGCGATTGAATGAACACTAATTTAAAAAACGCTCGATTAAACGGAATCTTCAGTGTGCGGTTTTCTCACCCCCCCCAACCTCCCAAAAATATATATAAATTGTTCTTTGGGATTAACTTTCGTTTTCCCCGCCGTTATAAGTCGATTATATCACTTGTATTTTTGGTATCTGTCTGCAATAATAATTATACCAATACTGCGAATAATAAAAATAATGCAAAATATATTGCCTATAATAGCTACAATATTACTCTATTAAAAATAAGCTTTTAGAGATTTTACAGAACGCATTGCTT
>NC_089767.1:30759508-30769508 GCF_040412425.1 Macrobrachium rosenbergii
ACATAAATATATGTGTTGGTATCCGCCTGCGCATGTACAAAAAATACATGAACACATATGCGTGCATAAACCCGTACAGTTGTACACAACGGGCAACAGGAGGTTCCCAAAAAAAACAAAAGGTTTCGTGGGCCACCCCGGCGGAGGAGACGATTTCTCGGTCTCGGTTTCACAATGGGTAAATTCACCACATTAAACTGACGACAGATTCTTCATGGAAGGCTCATCTCCAACACGCAAGGCAATGATATCCCGAACACCTGCTTTATATGAACTTGCATTGTTTTACCCAACAGCATACCTCAGCGTATGCATGTCCATGCTCCGATCTGGAACTTACTTCGTGAGCAGGACAAACCTCTCTCTCTCTCTCTCTCTCTCTCTCTCTCTCTCTCTCTCTCTCTCTCTCTCTCTCTCTCTCCATTTGGAACTTACTCAAAAGAACTCTCTCTCCCTCTCTCTCTCTCTTGATCTGCAACTTACTTAGTGAGCAGGACTCTCTCTCTCTCTCTCGATCTGGGACTTACTTGAAGAACTCTCTCTCTCTCTCTCGATCTGGAACTTACTTAGAAGAACTCTCTCTCTCTCTCTCTCTCCTGATCTGGAGCTTACTGAGTGAGCAGGACTCTCTTTCTATCTCTATCTCTCTCTCTCTCTCTCTCTCTGTTTAACCATTTAATGATTATTTTCAATCTTCGACAGTTGGAGGAATTTTATTTTTGCAAATGATTTCTTCACTTCTGTATTTATTCCTCCCTCTAGTTTCCTGATTCTTTACCAACATTAATACTTTTATTTATTTTTTTTTTTTTTACGAAGGCTGACAGGGACTCACGATTAGGAGAGGAACGGAAAAGGAATGGAAAGGAAAATTAGCTTACATGAAAAAATCTACACAAAGACATACACAAAACCAATGTGTATTTGCCCTACATTCCGAAGAGGCACATAAATACACCACACTTACCATAAATCTTCCTTTTTCCTTTCAAATGTCCATTTTACTGAACATTTCTCTCGCTGTAACAGCCTGCAAGGAGGGTTTGTCCTAATTGTTGTCCTACATTTTTAACAATTATCCTCTGGACATTTTCTTCCTTTTTCTTTATCATTATAATCATCATCAGCAAGACTGCTAACTTTGAAGTGACTATTACTAATAGGGGAATTATCATTATAATCATCATCAGCAAGATTATTAATTTTCAAGAGACTATTACTGATAAAGGAATTTGTATTATGATTATTTAAAGTTAATCCAAAGATTACGACCTACAATAATTTTCACGATTATTACGAATGTTGTGGAATCAGTTTTCGGTTGATAACATGCTAATGGACGTATATTCAGCAAAACAGAGCCCTTGATAATTGGTAAAAATGATCACGATATGAATATATGCATTTGATTTCAACTAAGTTTTATGGCTTTTAGCGAAAAAAATGAGTTAATGTCAGTGAAAATTTACATTTTAGTACAAAAAAATGAGTTAATGTCAGTGAAATTTATCTTTTAGTGCAAAAAAAAAAGTTAATATCAGTGAAATTTATTTTAGTTTGAGTTTATGTCAAAAAAAAAAAAAAAAAAATGGGTTCATGTCAGTGAAAATTTATCTTTTAGTGAAAAAAATGAGTTAATGCCAGTGAAAATTTCTCTTTTAGTAAAAAAAATTAGTTAATGCCTGTAAAAATTTATCTTTTAGTGAAAAAAAGAGTTAATGTCAGTGAAAATTTATATTTTAGTTAAAAAAATGAGTTAATGTCAGCGACATTTATTTTTTACTGAAAAAAGATAGTTAATATCAGTGAATATTTATCTATTAGTGAAAAAAAAATTAGTTAATGTCATTGAAAATTTATATCTCAGATCAACAACAACCACAATATTAAAAATGATATGGCTATAGCAATGAAAATACCTTCTGAGTTTTAAATAACTGATACCGATTAAATCAACTTCTCTTTTGACGAAAAATTAAAAAAATAAATACCAATATAAACATTAAAGCAATGTTTGAAGAGATTTCTGGACATGTAGTGCTTTATAATATCCTTTTAATTGTTTAATCACCAAATAAATCTAACATCCGTGTATAATATATATATAATATATATATATATATATATATATATATATATATATATATATATATAATATATACATATATATACACATATAAATATATATATACATATACACATATATATATACACACACATATATATATATATATATATATATATATATATATATATATAAATATATATATATATATATATATATATATATATATATATATATATATATATATATATATATATATATATATATATATATATATATATATATATATATATATATGTAATGTGTGATAGTTTATTACATTAGTGGTTATCCATCCAAATGTTGACCGTGCCCAATGCTGCTTTCTCGTATAATCGAAAGACCAGCGCTGTAACAAACGTGCGTGCATGCAAATTCAAGTATAATTCCTATCAGTCAATGCATGAGATGATATTCTGTTCACTGCTACTGCTATTTTTCTTTTCTGGTAATGCTCCTAATATAACTTTTGATACTGTCAGTTTTACCATTAGTCATCACTACTTTGCACGTACTGAGAGAGAGAGAGAGAGAGAGAGAGAGAGAGAGAGAGAGAGAGAGAGAGAGAGAGGGTGAGAGAGACAGAGAGAGAGAGAGAGAGAGAGAGAGAGAAATCTGAAGAGAGAGAGAGAGAGAGAGAGGGGTGACTGAAATCTGAAGAGAGAGAGAGAGAGAGAGAGCTAGAGGGTGACTGAAATCTGAAGAGAGAGAGAAGAGAGAGAGAGAGAGAGAGAGAGAGAGAGAGAGAGAGAGAGAGAGAGAGAGCCGGCGGTGAATAGCAGGGAAAATATCAGGGCAGTCGACGCGATGGCGTGGAAGCCATCACACGGAAAACAGCAGACAGTGACGGATGTAAACAGATGTCTCTCTCGTCCCGAGATCTCGACCCTGACGATGACAGACTCTCTTTCCTTCCGATCCCGTCGTTATCTGTCTGTGCAGTTGCCGTCAACCGGTAATTAGCAACGGCGAAAGAGACGGTGGGGGGGGAGGTGAGGGTCAGATTTCTCACTCTCTCTCTCCCCCTTTCTCTCTCTCCCGCTCCCCTACAATCCCAACAATCCCTCACTCCTTACTCCCTACAATACCCGCTGTTCGAGGGTCTTCTGAGATTCCTCAGGATGGGTAATTTCTCCCCACGATGTTTTTTGTTCTTTGGGGAAAAAGTCAGGGTTATAAATCAAGGTCTGGCGTCTAAATTTCAGTTAAATACCGATTGGTAATTTCCATAGAAAATTATTCTCTCTCTCTCTCTCTCTCTCTCTGTACGAGCAAAGTAATGATGGCTAATGGTAAAACCGACAATAACAAAAGTCATCTTAGGAGCATTACGAGAAACCAAAAATAGCCGTAGCAGTGGACAGAATTCCCATACGTGAAAAAACAACAACGTCAGCAATAGCAGTTGCAGCCATTAGAGTTCCACTAAATCATCTCTCATGATTTATGAGTCACTAAACTCTACAGGAAATCCTTCGTCCAAACATCTGCTCCCCATACCCGAGATCTGTTTGCCAGGTCTTAAGTACCATTGTATTCTTTTAATCGACGTACATTCTTAGTCTACAGCCAGACAACATCAAGAGAGCTTTAGCACGGATGTATGCGAACAACTGCAAATACTTTTAACAACAGCTTTGACTAATCGTTTATCCACTGTATTTTTGCCAGACATTTTCTCACATACGAGAACTGTGACCTCAGGAAACTTGCCTGTCAAGTCACAGAGTCATTACCTTCTGGCATGCTGTTGTATCGGAATTCATCAATATTATCATTAGAGAATAAAAACTAAACGGCAAATAATAACAAATTTTGTCGTAATTTTTAAGTTCCTCGCCGCCGGATCTGGAAGCGGACCTCCATCTTAATTTCTTGAAGTGATTCTTGGCTCGCATCCAATCTTCCAAGAATACCTCACGATGTGTTTTTAGGTATTCCTGACAACTGACTGACTGTTAGAAATAAATATACAAACCTTATCAACAACGTACACTGATGAACTGGCCGTGGACTGACAGCGAATGTTTACATCCTGATAATCATTCTTTACTATTACGCGAAATCGTGCAGAGTCATGTAAACAAACAAGAACCCAGGTGATAATAATGAAGATTCCATATGAAAATAATCAAGGATTTCCTTGCATAACTGAATTAAATTCGCCGAAACACGATCATAACTTCGTTTGAATAAAGCAAGTAATACAAGAATAGAAAATATTAAAAGGATGATGAAAATGGCTTAGTTATTCCTTTCCAATAAAAAGGAGGAACATTAATCTACGAGGCTACAAGCCGTGCATCTACAAGCAGGTAGCATTGTCCCGAATTAAAGGAGCAAATCGACCCAAAGGAAACGGAAGTTGAGAGAACTAAAGGAAACGGCCAATTGTCCTACAGACAACAGCGGACACAGATGGATATACTGGACGGCACATCCGCGACAGGATTTTCCAGGGTACAATGCACGCGCATATCAACACAGGCCAGGGGACGAGGTTTCGCGAATATAAACATAAGAATATTTTCAACAAGAGTTTAAGAGACGCCTCGGTATCAGCCACTTCTCTACTGTTGCAATAAAAGCTCTCTCTCTCTCTCTCTCTCTCTCTCTCTCTCTCTCTCTCTCTCTCTCTCTCTCTCTCTCTCTCTCTCTCTCTCTCTCTATATATATATATATATATATATATATATATATATATATGCATATATGTATATATACATACATAAATACGTGTGTGTGTGTGTGTATGTGTGTGCGTGTAGCAATTACAAGTTTTAGTCAAATATTTGTTCCAGGTTCCATCCAATATTCGGCAACTGCAGGATATATTGGACGTGGTAGCGACTAATTCTGCTTCGAAAAGAAGCCAGCCCTTCACAAGAAAAAGATTTCTGCTTGGAAATTAAAACATTTCTGCTTGGAAATGCAGAAATCTGTGCTTTTATAAAGTAAGGCGACAAACAATTACGAAATTCGTAAGTCACATATCCTCCCGTTGTCGAATACAGAATGAAACCTCAAAGAGATACTTATTACAACATGTAATCGCTACAGTGAGAAAAACATTTATAAGGTATACTTAATAAAATAAAATAATTACCTTTCAACTCGGGGGAAAATCACTTTACGTGCCCAAGTGCCCTTTCGTGATTATGAGCGGCACCTCACTTTCGGCAATCCTCCATTAGCGAAGGAGATAATCGCTATGACGATCGTTTTGGGGCATTTAAGAGGCCATGTATATGGAGCTATCTACTCTCTCTCTCTCTCTCTCTCTCTCTCTCTCTCTCTCTCCCTCTCTCTCTCGGGGTATTACGCGAAAACAAGAAGCTGTTAGCAAATGGATAATTGAAGTAGAATTTTCTGTCATGTTATGATAATATTTCTTGTATTTAGAATAGCTACTCGGAGCTGACATCATTACCAATGAGGGCATGGATCTGTTTTGAACATATCTTTTAAACTGATGTAAGGGCTAAAATCATTACTGTATTGATGCAATCATCACCTTGCTTATCATCATCACTGTCACAGGTATTTCTGCTGTCACTGTTAATGATATATCAACAGCGTCATAAAATGATGGCAATCCCGAAGCCCGGACCAAGATTCTGTGTCTTCATTTTATTCAGTATGTCTATAAAGAGACCAATAGTGAAACTGGATGGGTCCGGGCTGGGCGACGGCCAGAATAAACGCGGAGTTCATCCCCTTTAGAATGTTGAAGAAGTGGGTCGCAAAAGATATTAGGGACTGGCACGGAGCATAACGTCCTAAAGATGAGGCTCCTGCGTACGTGAATACGGCCAACTGTAAGCAAATATATGAACACTTTTTTTAACATTGATTTCACCCTTAATTTGTCACCTAATGGAAGAACGTATGTTGCTTTGCTCTTCCCTAAAGCCATATCTTTCTAAGATAAACTGCTAACTAGTTGAACAAATAACTTAACATTATATCATAAATACATCTAGATGTATTTTGAATAACTTCGTTACCCACTAACATTTATAAAGTAAAACTCCATTGTGACATATACCTTCCTAATTCCATATCCGTAATTTGGTGCCATCTTTACCTGTGTCCTTTTTCGCTTTCCCATTCTGGCCCCTTTCCCAAGGTCTAAAATTCACGTCACTTCTTTTACATTTTTTTCTATAGTTATTTGTACTTTATTATTTGCCTGTCTGGTTACTTTCGAATAAATGTTGCTGTCTTAATATAAATTGGGTATGAGAGAGAGAGAGAGAGAGAGAGAGAGAGAGAGAGAGAGAGAGAGAGAGAGAGAGAGAGAGAGAGAGAGAGAGAGAGAGAGAGAGGCAGGCTCAAACGGATAATGGGAACGATTATAATAATACTCATAAATTTACTCTTCTTAAAACTGCCCAGAATAAAAGACTTTGCAAAGCAGATACGATTCTAATCTCCCCCTCTCTCTCTCTTTCTCTCTCTCTCTCTCGGCCCCAACAGCAACATCCTCCCCAATTCACATCGTCTTTCAACATTCCTTTCTTAAACTTTTTTTTTTCCTCTCATCCTTTCACCTTTCAACCGATCCGGTAACCTGTGGTTAATCTACCACCTACAGGACAGCCCCGCCCATCTTCCACCCGGCCCCGCCCTTCCCCTATCCCCTCCCCTTCCTCCTCACCCCTCCCCTAACCATCTCCATCCTGTAGGCTTACGAAGAAAGGGATGGCCCAGGTGATAACTTGTTCTCTGTCCTCAGAAGAGGTCCGTCTCTGCTTTGAGTTTTTGAGGAGACGTTGATTCCGGATTATAATGTCTTGATTTGAAGATCACATCCTGAGACCGAAGCTGCCATGACCTATAGAACGATGCTTTCTATTTACTTTCGCTGAGGAAAGTTGTCATGTAATCCGTGTCCACAGAAAGAGTCATTCGTCCAAAGAAACTCCTTCGTGTTCAAAAAGTCTTGCAAGCCCCCCCCCCCCCACCCCAAAAAAAAAAAAAATATAAGATAACAACGTACATTTACTTTCGCTAAGGAAAGTTGTCTTATAATCCCTGTCCATAGAGAAAGTCCTTCGAGTCCAAAAAGGTCTTGCATGTCGAACCCCCACCCCCCCCAAAAAAGGAAAGCTATTTACATTTGCTTTCGTTAAGAACAGTTGTCTTAGACTCCTTTTCCACAAAGACTCATTCGTGTCCAAAAAGGTTTTGCATGTAAAAAAAAAACCGCAAAAAAAAAATCTCCACAAAGAAAATCTGGGTGGCCTTACAAGTTTACAAAAAACACAGCTGGGTTGTCATTAACTTACTCGCGTAGACAAACAAAACCAAGTAAACTAGAAATGTCCATCAAGTAAAATTCGACCGAAGGAAATTTGATTTTTTGGTTTGACTCGGAATCATCCGGTCTGAAACCCAACACGAGGATAGAAAGGAAATACATCAACTAAAAAAAAAAAAAAAAAAAAAAACTTTTTCCGTAAAAACAAAGCAGTTCCTGGCAGGTATGTGATGTCTTCAAAGTCATGGCAAAAATAATGTAAAAGTTAAAAACAGCAAAATTAAGGAAAAAATCTTTTGGGAACTGCCATACATGAAAAAAATTTTTTTCAATAGATAAAAAAAAAAAGTTCCTGGCAGATATGTGAGGTCTTTAAATTAATGGGAAAAACAATGTAAAAGTTAAAAACAGTAAAATTAAAGAATATATATCTTTTGGGAACTGCAATAATGTAAAGAAGGAAGTCAAAAGAAGATATTTGCAACAAAACTGCAAGACAGATGTTGCAGTAAAAAAAACACTGCAACAGAATGTTGAAACGTTCAAGGAACACCACAATAAAAAGCAACACCTCAAAAAAAAAGACACCATTTAAAGCAATGCCTTAATCCTTTAAGTGCCAAACACGGAAAAAAACTCACCTAAATCGAGAGATGTTTCAAGAAAAACAGCAAGGATATAATGTATTTAAAAAAACACAATGAGATGTTTTAAGGAAGAGAAAAAAAGCCTTTACAAAACCCTCTTCCACTACAATTAACGGAACCTGAGAAACGTAAACACAAAAACCGCCCAAAAGCGCTCTGAACCTTTTTGTGCTGGGTGGAATCTTGAAGAGTGAAACTGTGCTTTCGTTTTAGGAGATTAAGAGCGCCTGCGCAGAGATGAAAGGCGCCGCTTTTGAAATGGGATCTGGACCTAAAGACCGTGGAAAAAAAAGGAGAGGTCTAAAAAGGCCTAAAATTCTAAGTGAAAGGGACAGGAGGAGGAGGAGGAGGAGGAGGAGGAGGAGGAGGAGGAGGAGGAGGAGGAGGAGGAGGAGGAGGAGGAGGAGGAGGAGAACAGGCTTTCAAAGGTCTTCATTAAAAAAAATAGAAGAGCAAAAGTTTATCAGGAACTGAGGAGAAATTCGAATAAGGAGAAGACTGGAAGAGGCGTGGTGGGTATACCACTGTAAAAGAGAATGAATTCAATGAATTCAGTGAATTCTTTACTTGCATTAGTAGCAGTAACATTATTCATTAAAAATAATGGGAGTGATGAAAAAGCAAAACACTATTCCGAGTCGATGTCCAAGAAACATATACGCTTTTAAATATAATTCATTTGGAAATTAACGGCATAACATATACGATTACCACGTCTACTTAGATGAGATACTATTTTTCGCATATAATAATGAAAAAATATAATGTAAAATATGATAATACGCTGTTGAATATAATTTATATATTACCAAAATAATATATATAATATATATATATATATATATATATATATATATATATATATATATATATATATATATATATATATATATATATATATATATATATACATATACGATTACCACGTCTACTTAGATGAAGAAACCATTTTTTTGCATATAGTAATGAAAACAAGATATAAAATATAATAATTAATGAAATTATGTTTTACTCTTGATGCTTTCAGTGGGAAATTTTTTAATATTACAAAGGGAACTTAAAATTGTAATCCTTGTTTTGTTTCTCACATCAATAGTCGTTACAATAATTTAACCAAGAATGGTTAAATTTCACAAACACGATTCCTCATTTAGTGCTTTGAATATGAATAAGCAGTCATCGTCATCTTCGTCATCTATATTATGGGAGTCTGTTAAAGGATTCATCCCTGAACAGAGAGAGAGAGAGAGAGAGAGAGAGAGAGAGAGAGAGAGAGAGAGAGAGAGAGATTAGATACTTGAGGACGAAAATAGGTAGACAAAAACCTGGCCGGATTAAAACCGCCCATCTAGAAAAAAAAATGAAAAATAAAAAAAACTGGACTGAGGAAACGATGACTCACGTGAAATACAAAATGCGACAAACGGAAACAGAACAAACCGTAATAACGGAGACCGGGCAATAAGACTAAAGCACAGGAACAAACGCAGAACTGAGCTGATTTGGGACTGGAATAAAAAAATTTAGGCCATTATGAAATTATTCAGACCTGAAAAGGAAATTGAGAGCTGGAAAAGGAAAATTGAGAGCAAAACCTCGCAACTGCACTTTGAAATGATTGTTATGAACTGAATTGAACTGAATATAGAATTTAGCCCAAAGGCCAAGCACTGGGACCACTGAGGTCATTCAGCGCTGAAACGGAAATTGACAGTAAAAGTTTGAAAGGTGTAACAAGAGGAAAACCTAGCAATTGCACTATGAATCAGTTGTTAGGAGAGGGTGGAAAGTAAGATGGAAGAGAGAGAATATGAAAGGAAGTACAGTAAAAGGAACGAAAGGGGTTGCAGCTAGGGGCCCGAAGGCACGCTGCGAAGAACTTTAAGTAATGCCTTTAGTGCACTGACGGCACTAAACCCCTACTGGGAAAACTATTGTTATGGGAGGGTGGAAAGTAAGATGGAACAAAGAGAATATGAACGGAGT